>NW_027501593.1:0-68239 GCF_021521415.1 Bidens hawaiensis | reverse complement strand
GGAATATCTTTGATAAGAAAGGAGTTCCTAGTATAACTTCATTAGATATATTTTTAACTAGCAAGAATGAAGTAGCAATATATTCTCCATTGTTGTATATTTTTTCTTTTTGAAAGTTTATATTTTACTCCCATATCTTGGTGATTTGCTGTGCGAAGGATATGTGTTGTTTTTTCAAAATATTTTGTGGGTATAAGTCCTTCCCTTAAACAATTTAAGTCAGCGCCTGAATCTATTAGAGCGATAAAATCCCTTTTGAAATTGTTCTCAATTAGTAAAGTTACTTTTACTAGCCATTTTTGAGAAATAATATTTTCTATAGTATGAATATGTTCATCTTCTTCATTGAGAGGAGGAAATATTTCTGAATAAGTAGGGGATTGAGAGGAGGAAATATTTCTGAATAAGTCTCTCCTATAGTTTTTTAAATACTAGTTTTTTCAAGATCTAGGATTCTTTTTTCAAAGTCATGACCTTGTTTCTTCAAATTTATTATTTCCCCTTTTTAATTTTGTGACTTCGATTTTTAAATCTTCAGGAGTTGAAGAATTATGTTTTTTATTATTCAATCTGTCATGGACTTGTTTCATAGTATAAGGACCTTCTGGTTCTTTTATAATATCATTTTTCTTTTCTTCTTCTTGATAAATTATATCAAGAATTTTTATCTTTTCTTCAGGATCTCTTATCCTTTTAAGAATATCTTCTACGGTTTTTACTATTTATAACATTAAGATCACTTTCATTAATATCATTATCTTGGAATTGGGATATGATTTTATAAATCTCATCATCCGACTTTTATTTTTACAACAATTTTCGCAGTCTTCAGGACTCGAATTTGGATCAGATTCATAATCAGTAGATTCTTCAGTTTCAAGAACTCTACATAATTCATCTTTAATATTTTCTTCTATATTAGGTTATTAACTTTATTTTTCATGTTCTTTCTCTGGTAGCATCTATTTGTTGTATGGACCCTTCTTCTTACATATATAACATGTTGGGGTCCAGTCTTCTTTTCTTTTTTACTTCCTTCTATGGCGTCTTTCCCTTCTTTTAGCAAAGTATTTATCTCTAGAAGCCTATTTATAACATTTATAAGTACTTCGTTCTTTATTTTCTTTTTTACATTCCATTCCAAATTGCTCACATAATTGACCTAGTTGTCTTTTTTCCGTTATATTTTGTTTTTTTATTTGGTGATTCAGTTTTAGTTCATTGCATAAGGCTAGACCTTCTTGAACACAAACCCCTATGATCCTTCCATAAGTATAATTATCATAAGGGATTTGAATACTATCACCTCTAAGAGTTTTTCTTACTCTTTCGGCAAATAAAGGTGGAAGACCATCAATAAATTTAGACTTCCAATGAGAACTGTTATTCTCTGGGAGTTCATAAACCCTGCTTAAGAAAACATCTTTGTAACACCTGAATGATGTCAGGGTAGTACATCTTAGACCATTTAATAAAGTTCTTATAGTTTCAGAATTATCTGACCTTCTTCCAGTAAAATGTTCTATAATTGTGAGTATTAAAGTGTAAACTGCATCAGAAACATTTTGGCCATCTTCAGTTTTAATATGATTATAATTGTAGGTTGATTTTCAGGTTTAATATAATTATCCCACCAACCTTTTAGTTGACCTGTAAACCCTACAATTATCATTTTGCATACAGTACTATCATTATTTTGATTATTTTTTGCTATTGTAGCGTACATCATCATTCGATGTGTTCATCATGTATATTTGCCTATCAGTATAACCATCTAAATTCCATTCATATATAGACTTTCCATTATAAGAATTGGTAATTTCATATTCTTGTTCTTCATGAGGAACATCTTGAGGACTGGGTCTAGGGTAATAAAACATTCTTTGTCTTGGTTTATCAGCAAATTTTGTATTATAAGATTCTGGTTTTTTTTCTCCCACTCATTCTATTTATTGAATCCATTGTATAAGCTTTAAAAATTTTGATCACTCATATTTTCTTCTTCCAAAGTATTTAATTCTAATTTGGAAAATTTTTCTTTTAAAACTTTCATTAACTGGTTTATTGGTTTTATTTTATAATTTTCTATTTATGGGAGAGGTTGAATTGTAGGTTGAATTTTTATATGGTTATCATCTTTTGTATTACTTGTTTCTCCCTCTTTATTATTACATGAAATGAATTTTTTCTATCTTATTATTTGTTTCTTGGAGGATTTCTGATAAATTATTTAAACATAGATTTGTATAATTATTTTGCTTTATTATTTGGTTGATATGAAGGACAGTTGCTTGTAGGGATTCATTGGTTATAGCCTTTTTGAAAGCAGAGAAGTATATTTCTTCGTTCTCTCTTTTCATTTCAAAGTCTTTTAGGGGAGGAAATATCGATTTAACAATACCTCATGTAGTTAATTTATAATTTTTTTCTATTATAGAAACATATTTTTTAGAATATTTGTTTATGAACCAAACAGGAAATTCTACAATTTGTTGTAAAATTTCTAGATCTCTATAAAACTCATTTCCTAACCTTAGCCTTTATCTCTTGGAAATGATTCCATAAACCATTTTATAAAAGGTTTCCACTTTTCTTGTTTATATTTTTCACATATCTGCTTTCTAATAACAGATCTTGGAACTAAAATCTAGTTTTTTGTATTCCGTTATAAGTTAAAACTCATTTGAGAGACAGTATCTTCCTCTCTGACTTGTTGGTGATAGACACATGAGATTAAATTATCATGATTAATATTTAAATTTTCTGCTATATTGGGTCTTATTTGACAAGTAGAAGCCCTAGAGGGCTCAAGAAATTCTACTTTATAATCTGTAGGGGAAATATAAGACTTAGTAGATGATGACCTTGCAAGCCTTTGTGATATTGATTTATATTCATTATCTTTGAATTATTATTTCTATATTACCCTCAGGTGTTTCTATAAGTTTGTTTAACTTGTGCCTTTTTTTTTTTTTTTTTTTTATTTCCTTATTTATGACCCAATTTTCTGGGAATGTTATTTCTTCCCCTTTAACTGGTCTTCTTATGGAAATATTTGATTTCCCATAATTTGTTTCAATTAGTATTGTTTCATTATTTTGTTTATTTGTTAGTTGTTAACAACCTATAGTATATTCTATAACATATACAAATTATTTCTGAACCCTGTGCATAATTATATCCATGAGTTTTTACGTATAAAGTTAAAGCATCATCTATATTTTGATCAGATAAAGACAAATGTAGGTCTGGATAAACATTAAAATATACCGGACCATGTGCTAAGCTGATTTCTATAATACCCATTAATGATTGTTTCCAATTCTGATTACGAGCATCTCGTAATACTGCTATAAAACACTCTGGTAAACTTTGTAGGGTTAAAGGTTTAAAAGCAACTTGAACTAAGCCAACATGAATGAAATTATAATCTTTTTTATATCTGACTAAATCGGATAGGATTAAGAGTTTTATTATCATTTCTTCATTGCTGACAGACACAACTTCTTCAATTGTTTTAACTTGTTTCCAATTTAAAAAATTATCAAAACTTCCAATTTGGTATATAACTTTTGGATTAATATGAGGAATTGTCCATTTATTCAATAAATCAAGATTTTTTGAAATATAATATTCCTTGTTTATACTGTTTTTAACAGTATTATTCTTTTTAAATAGATTAATCATTCTAAGATTTAAGCATTAAACCATAACACATACCCCCTTTAAATCCATGATTATCTAACACGTGTAATACATAATATTACTTTAAATCATCTGTGGATCGCAGATGTGAAATCACGAAACTAGTTGCCCTCTTTAAGCTAAATATGAAAGTAACAAATAATAAAATTAAATAAGTGTTCGTGAAACATGATACAAAATTATTAAAATCCAATGAAAAAAATAATGTTTAGGAAATTAAAGGAAATCAATGTAACACAAATATAAAACTCAAAATTAGATTGGGTCAAGCTAATTAATTATTTATTTATATTTTTTCTATTTAACATGTGTGAAACAAAAGATTCCTTCATAAGTTCATATCAATCCATGGATTGCAATACGCAAATGCTATTTGAAATCAGGAAATCAGATGCCCTATTTAAACTAAATATGAAAGTAAAAATAATAAAAATAAATAACAAATCTAATCGGCTTCAAATTAGACATGTTCACCAGCGAGATTATTCGATATTAGCGTGAGATAAATTGACAAGCTTGTTCAAAATTCTAATCGCCGGTGATAAAACGCCGAACATAGGAAAGCAATATGATAGGGTTAACTCCCAAAAGCGAGCAATGGGAATTTTCGGCTTTCTGGTCATCTAATCCTGAGCTATTTGATGAAAAACACAAAAGCTAGAAGCAATTTAGGTCATGCAAATGTACTATCATCCATCAACTCACGTCTGATGGTTAGATAGAAAAAATAGTAAAAATTACCATGTTACCCTCACATGCTTGGCATGCTAAGAAATTTAACCAGAGAAAATATCAAGATTAAGGCACTAAGCATGAGCGGATCTACATGTAGCATAGGGGGTGCACAGGAACCCCGAGTTTTGATATTACAGCTTAATGCTATATATAAATATTGAAGTACACCCCTTTTAAAATTGGAGTACGCCCCTTGAACAAACTTGAAAGGTGGTGGAGTGACCAAAGTATTGGTTCTTAACATTAATGACCAGTCCACTGTCCTAAGTTTGAATCTCGTTAATTACTAGCCGGTTTATAACCTATTGCCCAGCCTCCTCCTCTCCTCCAGTGTTGGGGTGTGTTTTTAACTGTACCCGAATAACGAACCCGATTCGAACCGACCCGAGACCCGAATAACCCAACCCGAATTCAACCAAACCGATTAAACTCCTAACTCAAACCTAAGATAAAATATTTGGGTTGGTATTTGGGTTGAAATACCCAAATTCGGGTTGACCCAAATAACCCAAAGTATAGTACATCGATGCATGCATGTATCCCTAATTTTTATAGGCTAGTTTAGCGGTGAAGTAACAAAGTGACCTTATGTATTTTTATTCGACTATTCTCAAGACTCCAATTAAATTGGATCTATCACATCTCAATGTATTAAATACCAATAAGCATGTTGAGAATATATTTTCAATTCAAAAACTTAAATAGCATAATATTCAAACCAATATATATTGAGCATATTTCTTCAATCTACACAAGTATTGATCCACATGCTAAAACACTCATTCATTCCGTCTAATGCATTTATTATTAATAATGGGCTGCACAAAATAAATAAAATGATTCAACTTTTATCCAGATACTCTTTTCTAATTAGTTATGGGTTTTAATAATTTCTAGGTTTTTGTTTAAACAATGATGTTTCTTTTACATAATGGTTCTGTCTGTTAGTTTAGTCCAAGTGTACAATGATTTAAACTTTATTTAGGTTTTTGAAGGATTTGTCAGTTAAAAAATTCAGAATCAAATTGAATGCATTTGTAATTTTACTATGTGATGAACCTTGCCTGAAAAGAACCATCAAACCGACCCCAACTTTTATTATATTCGATTCCATGATTGGAGTATATAAAAACAGTTATTCCACTGAAAAAAATTTCTTAATCCACCACTGGATATAAAGACAAAAATTGATTAATAAAGGACAACGGTTGTAAACACGTTTAGTTGGCTAAAGAATATAGCCTGAAATCTAATGAATAAGGAAATTTTAGGAAATTTTAAAATTTTATTGAAAACTAATATTTGAAAATAAATGAAATAAGTGTAAGACAAATATAATATTTTAAATTAAGATTTCGTAAAAGTAATTAATTAATTTATTATTTATCATATTTTTGTAACACGAGTCCTATTGAAAATTCTAAGTTTGTTAAAAAATTATATTAAAACATCTTCTATGTAAGAAACAAATAAAATAAAAAACACAATGATTTGAATATAAAAGAATAGTTTTTTCTTTAAAAAGTATGTATACTACTCTTTTCAATTCCTGAGTAGATTACTTTAACAAAGTATGTTACTTTTCATCATTTTTTTCCTTTTAAAAGAGGAACATTTTAATTTCATTTTAATTTTAGACAAAACAACGTTGTTTGTTTAAATACATATCTAGTAGCAAATCATGAGCATTTGACCACAGTTTTATTTAAATATGAGTTTTAGTAACATATTAGGACAACACCTTTTTTTCCTTTAATTATTTCATGTGAAGATAGATATCATTTACGATAACTTTTATCTAGTCGTGTTTTAGTGACTAGCGTATGCATAATTCTACACCATTAAAAAGGTAATTTTGTCAGCCGTTAAATTGTGTTTATTTTGTTCTAAAACATTTATAATATTCTGATTGAGATAAAAGTCACTAAATTGTTATTAGGTGCAAACGAGATTACTTTCTTTTAGAATGACATTAGCCTTGGTAACGAAAGTAACACCATGAGTTTCGTATGTTAAAGGGCCTTTGGCCCAATGGCAATCAGCTTATGTTGTAAGACGTCCTCTTTTTAAAAAGTCGTGAGTTGTAGTGTCACGACGTCATCGTGAGCAAGTGTTATAGGTTTAGGAATAAATTTATAGTGTGTTTGAGTTCGGTAATTGAATAGTATTTCTAGTTTTCATGTAATAAAAAATTTAATATGACAATTCACGAGTGTACGTATATCCGAAATCTGCTATCGCGGAATTCAAAGAAACATCAATTCACATGAAAAAATATGAAAAGAAGGTTGGTATAAATCTTGTAGTTAGGTGGTCGATGTCGGGTGTTTTCCTGTAATATTTTTGTAATACAAAATAATAATAAGTTATTAAAAAATAACCATGATTCATTGGTGTAATTATATAATATTTACTAATTTAAAATAGAGGTGGTGGGTATAAATCATTAAAATTGTAAGTGTAAGGCTCGGAGGAATTTATGAGGAACAATTTGTTGTCCAATAAGAAAATTTATTTAAAGTGATGCATAACTACTAGGTAACTTTGTTCACGCTTTGCGTATGTAATAGTTGTACGCGTAGATGATCGAACGGCGAAAATGGAGCGAAAGCAGACTTTTTGTTTCATAAATTAAAACCTTTTATAATTAACAATAGACTAAAATACTTCGACAGGTTAATGTACTCCATTAGTGATTTTCAAGGAATAAAAATGAAACCAATTAGCTGTTCGACATTTTTAATTATTACAAAAAAAATTCTGAACTAATACCGTGCGTATAACTCTAAACGAACCATATTGTTTGTTCCCAAGAACGTCGCGCATAGGTCGGGCATGCTGACCTATACGCATGTCCTTCCCCGGCCCATACGCCTCGTTTAGACCTTCAAGCTGCGTATAGTTGTTGGCATGGCCTCGTATAGGTCAGCATGTCCGGCCTATACGCTACACTTGTCGGAATATGCATAATAACCCTACAACTATTTGACGCGATGAATATTTTGTCTTTTCCCACAATATGCATCATATTGCCTAATATGATGCATATCAAGAGTGCATATAAGGTTGATACGCATCATCTTCTTCCTCATACAAACTCAAATTTAAATAAAATTGATAATTGTTAAAATAATATAATATAATATGAAGCATATTGCTTAATATGATGCATATCAAGGGTCCATATGAGGTTGACATGCATCAATTGCTTCATTATACAAACAAAAATATTAAATGTAACATGTATTAAAAAAAATGTTATATGCATCATATTGGCTAATGTGATGCATATCAAGGGTTTATATAAGGCTGATATGTCACTCTCCAACTTAGAGCCAAGGAGTGTGATCAATAGCTGGTACCTTTTTTTATAAATATATCAGAGTTTAAGGTTGTAAAGCGGAAATGTTGCTTAAAAGATTATTATATTTCAAAAGTCGGGAATTAAACACCTAATGTCGAGTACAAAAGTGTTTGATGTTGAGGTGAGGTCGAAGACTCACTCAAAAATAAACCGAATACAACTAGTTAGATAGCGGTAAGCAGGTATCGAACACAGGGATTTTGTGAAAAATTCGTTATTAAGTAGCACAGTAATTACTCTATATTAAACTAAGTGCAAAAGTAAATTCAAAGAGTTGGTTGTTTGGTTTTGATTAACAAAAAAGAATTAAAGCAATAAACGAGTTCTAAACAATATAAGAAAAAATGTTCTCTCCCGATTTCAGGTTTCCAATGTTGATAAAGTTAGCGTTTACTTGTTAGATGAACTACACAAATATAGTTTGTGAAAATGCGTTTGGATGTGATAAAAGAGGACTAAGTACTTGGATTATAAAAACGCAAGGTTGTCACTCAATAACCAGTTTAGTATTGTCAACTCTAATTCTCTTCCACTAAATCTCGATTGTCTATGGCACCAAGAACGGATAGTCAAGAACACGAATTAATACTATACTAACAATTACAAAACAAACTCACAATCACCATAGCAAAATAATCATAAGATCAAAATACTATCTCACAAATAACATAAATGATTAACAAATGTCCAATTGAAAACCTTACAATTCGGGAGAGAACATAAAGATTACTAGCCACTCATCATTCATTCATCATAGCATCAATTAAAGTATGTAGATGAATTCAAAATCCAATTCAACGATTACAATCACCAAAATCAAATACCTGCCCTCCAAAATTCGTCTCTAAGGTGTTTTGAAAATGAAGGATAGGAGAAAAGACAATCAAAAACTGAATAAAATATATCAAAAAACGGCAATTACAAACTACGGACCGTGGCCCACGGTCTCCACCGTGGGTCACGGTGAGCTTCACGGTGGGACAGAGGGCCAGGGTACGGTGGCCTCTGTCCATTTTGGTCACATTGGACCGTGGCCCACGGTCTCAATCGTGGGTCACGGTGGACTTCAGCCTCGTCTTTCCGTTTTTACTTCTTTTAACCTCTGTCGCGTACCTGGTTCCTTAGGTTTCTTCATTATACATCATAATAGCCCCGGAACCTCCTTTGTACCTACAATTCACCGAGAACACCGTAGTTATCTAAATCCACAAGATAAACCAATTAAATACATGATTATTACGGTATTAACTCACTTAAGGGTTGTCCAATGGACCACCCGTCACATCCCCACACTTAACCGTTGCTTGCCCCCAAGCAACATCTCAACACAAACTTTCTATTACATTCAACTTGTAGCCACCAATCTTACCACAATTCCGGTTAAGTTACGGTCCCAAGTCATACCCTATTCCCTCATTTTTATTGGTTGCACTAGTTCACTTGACATTACATTTAAACCATAGAATTCTAAACAAACCTAACATGCTTTCAATTTTTCCCATACATAACACACATTTACACATATAACCAATTCTCCTCACATACGCTTGTGCAATAATCAAATCTCCACCTATGTAAATGCTTTAACACGAATGCAAATCAAGAGGGCTTAAAACGGGTTGTAACGGGGCTAAGTATAAGGGTATGGAAGGGAATATTGAAAGTAGCTCAAACGATCCGATCCAACTTATTACAAACAAACTAAGTAAACAATGAAATAAACAACTATATACATCACTAACATCATTTTTTTTGACTATATAATACTTGAACATTGCATATTTGAACATTGCAACTTTAATACACTATTTTTTTGTAAGCATGATAACATAATGCTTAATATAACTTATTGACAAATACTAAAACAATTACATAGAAACCTATTAAGTCGGATCATTTCGCAATATAACACCGGGGTTGATTATATGAAATAATAATAGGCCCGAAAATGTTTTCTAAGGGAACCAACCCACCGCCCCTCTCATTATCCACACTCATATATGTAATGTATGGGGCCCAACCCCCAACATCCACACTCACACTCATCCAGACGAGGCTAAAACCTAAGTGCCTCTATCACTCTTGCATTCATGTCAAGCTAAGATCTCGAAATGCACTAATTGCACAAGTTCTATCGGAGAAATCTCAACTTTCGTTAACAATCCTTATTTTCTCGACTTGCAAGTGTAAACAACATGTTATGCAAGTTATAGCACTGAAAGCATGCTAACCTTGATTAGAATACTAAACAACCTCCTTTTTAACAACAACTAAGCAACATGTTACTTAGGGAATTGTGACCATAAAAAGGGACCAAAACCTTACCCCGCCATGTTACCACTTTCCAGTTTCTTTAAACACACATTTTTTAAAAAAATTTCTGATTTTTTAGGTTTTTTTATTTTATTTATTATTATTATTATTATTATTATTATTATTATTATTATTATTATTATTATTCTTCTTATTATTATTATTTTAACGAAATTTTTCAAAACAAACGAAATTAACGAAACTTTCCTCATCCCCACACTTGGGATACATTGTCCCCAATGTACGGTTTTGGAAAAAAAAAAATGAAACCAACTATTTCTTAAGCACAACCTTCTTTTCGACACAACCCATAATACTTAATCATAAGTATTCCATCCTCCACCCATCCACCCAAAAACAAATAAAAACACAAATACAATCAACTATACAGAAATATACTGAACATAGTTCATCTGGAATCACGAGGCTCAATCAGTTGTAAGGTGAGTGGGCCGGCCCAAAGATAGATGCCATGAAATCTGAGAACTGGCCAAAATTAAACGCCCCATCGCCGCTGCTGCTTCCTTCTTCTTGTGGTGGTGGTGGTGCCATTGATTGCACCGGGTTGATCCACATGGAGTGATGAAGAGGTGGTTCAGGATAGCGTACCGAACCATCATACGGAGGTAGAGTCGTGTAATCTACAATTTGTGGAACCGGTACAACCGGTTCACCTGCATGCCATTGATCATGCATCCTCCGATTCCTATCATCCAAGTATCTCATATTCATCTCATGCTCTCGCCCATAAGCATTGGCACGGTTCCACATCTCTAACCTGTCGTGCCTCTCTTTTTCGGCCCGTTCAGCATAGGACCCCATGAAGGTCTGATTGTCAAATAATGCACGCGACTCATCCGACCAATTCTCATACGTGGAAGGCTTATGCCTTTCCACCACCTCATTCATTGACCCCACATGGGCCCAATTGTTACCATACGAGTCATACCCAGCTGAATAATCCTAACCCCCATGTTGGGAACTGCTGCCACCACCCACATCTATGTAATCGTGTTCACCTACCTCTTCCACTTGTTCTATCTACTCATCCTCATTTGTTTCCACACCTTCTCGAATCACTCTCCATCTTATGTTATCATACAAAAGTATATGATGTCTATCATTTAGTGTGTAAACCCATCCTGGTAAATCTGACAACTTGAACTCTTTGAACCCCTTGGTCATTCCCACCGAGTCTTCATTAATCACACCATGGTTCTTTAGTAATGCTGTGATCAGTCGACAATGCGGAATTAACTTCCGCTTATTGCTTTCCCGGCTGATCCAAATGTTATGCATGACTAGATATCGATAAGAAATAAGGGGCGTCCCGCACATTAATGCATACAACACGGGAATATCTCAGTTCCGCACTATCGAAATATCTCCCCTTCGGGGCATCACATTGTACAAGTAAATAGACATCAATAACTTTGCCTCAATATTCAGATCCTTTCTTTTAATCTTATCACCCGAACCTCCACCACTTATAAAAACCTTCTCAAGCATGTTGTGCCATTAAGGATGCTTGTCGGGACATTCAAATAAATCTTTGGCAGAAGGATACACATATGAGTTACTTGGTTTGGTGTCAAAAAGCGTGATCTGGTTAAATGTGTCAAATGACATTACCGCTTCCTATCCTCCCACCGTTCCAATTAATTTCGTGTCATGCCCCTTCTTATAGGTGGGGCATCTTAACGTGGACACCCACTCCTCAAGCTCTCTATCGTACAAAGTGTTAGTCTCTTCATCATAACACTTCAGAGCTGCTTCCTATCCTAAACCCTTAAATCTGTCAATTATCCCAAAAGGCTCAAACCCCGGATCAGTTACCTCTTTCTCACACACGTATCCCTCGATTCTATTTCTCAATGTGGCCATCTTATCAATGAACAATTCGGCTTGCCATTCTGGTGCATATTTTGACAACACCCCACCTCTCCACGTGGGTTTTACCGTTTGTACTGGCACACGTGCTTGTTCTTCATGTAACCTCTGTCTCTTTTCTTGGGCTGCTCGCCCACTCGAATACGACGCCTTTCCCTTTCCTTTATCTGAAGTTCAACCCATATACACACACAAACAACCCAAACAAACCAAGTTAAGTCAACATAAACTTTTCCACACTTGCTTGTTACTATGGTTGTGAATAATCACTCGTTAATCTATTTACCAACAATTTCAATACTTGCTTCAACACATGATTTCCACATTATCAATTAAACAACCATAAGTTTGTAACATTTATCCATTAGCCACATCCATAATGTATAATCAATATACTAATTACTCAAACAAGCAAGTGGGTATATAGAACAATTATGAACAACTTACAACTTCTTTGCAATATACCATCAACAATGAAAATAAATTCTATACCTTGGTGTTGTAGGAGATGAAGATGATGAAAGCTTTAAAGTAAACCAAAACCCACAATTTTCGGACTCAATTGTCCAAAATTGACCAACAAAACAAGAGATTCTTTCAAATGCAATGATATAATCGAAATCCTTGTGAAATTCTAGTTAAAATAGAACCAAAAAACGGTTGAATTGGTTAAGATATGGAAAAGTTATGAGGGTTTGAAGTAAGAAGTTAGGGTTTGTGATGGAAGGTTTTTGAGGAAGATGGGTTGAGTTGGTGATAATAGAAGTAAGTAATGTAAGTTAGGTGAAATATGTGGTGTGAATTGGTTAGAAATTTGATTTTTTCTTGTTTATTAAGCCAAAAACCGGTTCCTCTATGGCTGTCACGATCGAACCGTGGCCCACGGTTCACATAGTGGGTCACGGTGTATTCAAGTCTGCTCATTGGTCTCAGTCGGACCGTGGCCCACGGTCCACACCGTGGGTCACGGTGTAGTTGTGTCAAAACGACCAGAGGGCACCGTACCGTGGTGTCTCTCTTCACCGTGCCACATGGTAAGCCACCGTGGGCCACGGTCCCAACCGTGGTCCACGGTTCACTATAATAATAATAATAATAATAATTTTTTTTAACAAATCAATATCAGAAGGAACCAAAAAAAATAACCAAAAGTATTAAAAACATATTTACCAAATTAAAAATTAAAATTACCATACCCCCCATGAAAAACCCGAGTTGCCCTCAACACGGTAAAAAAAACATAAAGACGTCCCCAAACTTGATTTGGACAACTCCAAAGCGAGGAAGGTAATTTCTGAAAACACTTAGAATAAAAACTTAATTAACCTATACTAAAATATACAACATACCGTAGCTTCGTAATTTGTTTCATCATCCGATGAGCTTAACAAGTAACTCACCTTATCTCCACATCACCAAAACTACCCACTCTTGTGATGATATATGGGCCAATCCACTTGCTCTTTAACTTACCCAGAAACAACTTCAACCTTGAATTGTACAACCACACCTTTTGTTCAACTTCAAAGGTCCTTTTTCTCAACTTTGCATCATGGACCTATTTAGCTTGTCTTTATATTCAGAAGCACATTCATACGCTTCATCCTGAATTTCCTCAATCTCATTCAATTTCAACTTCCTCAACTCACCCGCTTCCTTATAATCCACATTCACATTCTTGGTCGCCTAAAACGCCCTATGTGCCAAGTCCATTGGTAAATGACACCCTTTACCATAAACTAACCGCTAAGGAGTTGTGCCAATAGGAGTTTTGTAGGCGGTCCGATATGCCCACAACGCATCATTTAACTTAGATGACCCATACTTCCTATCGACCCGCACCGTCTTCATCAAGATTTCTTTAATTTGGCGATTGGATACTTCAACTTGTCCACTTGTTTGTGGATGATATGGGGTAGCAATGCGGTGATTCACATTGTACCTTTTTAAAAGTTTCCCAAAGTTGAAATTATTGAAATGCGATCCACCATCACTAATAATAACCCGCGGGATACCAAACCGAGCAAATATGTTTGATTGAACGAATTTGCAAACTACCGAATGGTCATTGGTTCTTGTTGCTACCGCTTCTACCTACTTGGACACATAATCGACCGCAACCAAGATATATAAAAATCCATTTGAGTTTGAAAACGGGCCCATAAAGTCAATTCCCCATACATCAAAAATCTCTAACACCAAAATCGGTTGCAATGGCATTCATCCCGTTTCAAGATACTACCCAACTTTTGGCAATTCAAGCAATGTAGGCATACTCACTTGCATCTTTAAACATGGTGGGCCAATAAAACCCACTTTGAAGGACCCGGTAGCCCGTTTTATGACCACTAAAATGACCCTCGCATGCAGACGCATGTACATGAGTCAAAACCTCCAATACCTCGGATTCGGGAATGCACTTTCGTATAACTTGATCCGAACCAATCTTGAACGAATTCGGTTCATCCCAATTATTTTGTTTCACTTGAGCCATGAACCGTTTCCTTCTTTTCTTCACCCAATGACTTGGCATAGATCCCGTGGCTAAATAATTCCCAAAATGAACATACCACGGAGCGGTCGATACGGTTAACAGTTGTTCATTGGGAAATCGTTCGTTTCTCTGTATCGAATCGTCAATACATTCCAGTGGAATCTGAGACAACTGATCCGCCACTACATTCTCACAACCTTACTTTTCCCGGATTTCAATATCGAATTCTTGCAACAACAACACCCATCGAATCAAACGCGGTTTCGCGTCTTTCTTTTCCATCAAATACCGGACCGCACTATGATCCGAGTACACCACCACTTTACTCCCAAAATATACAACCGAAATTTATCCAATGTGTACATCACCGCAAGTAACTCTTTTTCGGTAGTGGTGTAATTTAATTGCGCCTCGGATAAAGTTTTGCTTGTATAGTATATTACCACCAGCTTTTCTCTACTTTTTGACTCAATACCGCTCCAACCGTGCTATCTCTAGCATCACACATGATTTCAAATGGGCTTGACCAATCCGGTGATTGCAGAATGGGTGCTTGTACCAACTTCTCCTTCAAACTGTCAAAAGCTTGCAAACATTCATCAGTAAACTCAAAGGGAACATCCTTCAATAAAAGATTACATAAAGGTTTTGAAATTGCACTAAAACCTTTAATGAATCTCCTATAAAATCTGACATGTCCCAAAAACGATCTCACCCCTTTATCATTTTCGGGGATGGTAACGATGAAATTACTTTTATTTTAGCTTGGTCAACTTCCATTCCCCTACTTGAAACCACATGACCCAACACAATGCCCTCTTGCACCATGAAATGACTTTTTTCCCAGCTCAACACCAAGTTTGTCTCAACACATCGTTTTTAAACTTTTTCTAAATCAACGAGACACGACTCGAATGTTGAGCCAAAAATAGAAAAATTGTCCATAAAAACTTCAAGTGATTCTCCGACCATGTCTGAAAAGATGCTCATCATGCATCTTTGAAAGGTAGCCGGGGCATTACACAGTCCAAATGGAATTCGCCTAAAGGCAAAAGTACCATATGGATAAGTGAAAGTGGTCTTATGTTGGTAATCGGGATGAATTGCAATTTAATTGTAACCCGAATATCCATCCAAAAAACAATAATATTTTTGACCAGAAAGTTTTTCAACTACTTAGTCAATAAATGGTAGTGGAAAATGGTCTTTTGAGGCTGCATTATTTAATTTTCTATAATCGATGCATACTCGCCACCCGGTTACCGGTCGGGTGGCGATTTGTTCACAATTATCACCTTTTATTACCTGGATGCCGTCTTTCTTGGGCACTACCTGTGTCGGGCTCACCCATGCACTGTCTGAAATGGGATAAATGATCCCCGCATCCAAAAATTTGATAACCTCCTTTTTCACCACTTCTCGCAAATTTGGGTTCAACCGTCTTTGAGTCTCCCTTGTGGGTTTAGCCTCCTCATCAATAATTTTATGTATAACAATAGAAGGACTAATACCCTTTAAATCTGCCAGCGTCCATCCAATAGCAGCCTTATGTGCTCCCAACACTTTTACCAACGTCCTCTCTTGTTCTTCCTCCAAGTTAGAAGCAATGATAACCGGAAGAGTTTTATTCTCCCCTAAAAATGCATACTTTAAGTGACTTGGGGTTCCTTCAATTCAACCTTCGGTGGACACTCCAAAGACGATTTTGTGTCCGAATTGATCTCCGTTGGCAAACTCTCAAATTGATGTGTCCATGGTGGCCTTCCCTCTTGCATAGCTAAGACATCCTATTTTTGTTCTTCCATCCTCAAAGCACACACGTGTACCTGTTCAGAATAATCACAAATACAAGCTTCTACACAATCTTCATCATATTCATGAGGAATACAATGGTCCACCAAATTTTCCATAAAACATTCTTCACCACTCAAAGAATTAGAAACGTTAGTAAAAACATTAAGGCGCATTTTACGATTACTAAACGCCATGTCAACGGTACCAAATGTGCAATCAATGATTGCATGAGCAGTGTTCAAAAATGGTCGACCCATGATAATATTTTGTTGTTGACTTGGGTTACCCGAAGAATATTCTAATACCAAAAAGTCCACAGGATAGTAAAAATCCTCCACTTTTTGCAATCACATTCTGCACGATTCCATGGGGAAGTTTATGAGACAAATCCGCCAATACAACCGTGGTCTCAACTCGTTTTAAAGGACCAAAGTCATATTGGTCATATAAACCCCCCAGGAGAATGCTTACTCCTGCCCCAAGATCTAGTAACGCCCTAGACATTTGAAAATCGACTACTTGAATATTAATTAAGGGTGTTCCCGGATCTTGAAGCTTAGAAGGAAGATCTCCTTTTAAAACCGCACTTACCCGCTCAGTTAAATCCACTCGTTTAGGCACTATTTGTTGCCTCTTTTGAGTGCATAGTTCTTTTAAAAACTTAGCATAAGCGGGCACTTGTTTTATTGCCTCAAGTAGAGGTAAATTCACCTTTACCTGTTTAAACACTTCCCACGTCTCTTCCTTTTGAGGACCCCTTTAAACAATTACATTTTTCTTACCCGGCTCAAGTAAAGCCGAGGGAAATGGAACCGCATTTGGTTCGACTTCCTTGTTTTTATCTTTTAAATTAGAAGTTTGACCCGGATTTTGTAACGGTTTTTCAAAAGTGACAATTTCATTATCACTTTCATTACCCGTAATGTCCTCGACTTCCCCATCAACTAAACCTGGTGATAAATCCTTTTTGTATTCTTCACCACTTATTAGCACACTAACATGAGTTAATAGGAACATTACGAGATGAATTATGAGACAGGTTCACCTTAGTGTCGCTTGGTAGTTGACCTTTATTTTTCTTCAATTCTAACACTTCTGTTGCTAGTTGACCCATTTGTGTGGTCAACGATTGGATGGCCTTATCTCTAACTTCATCCTTTTGCATTCTCACTTCATCAAGTTGATTTCTTAGTTGCATGTCTTGTTGCATCAACTTCAACATGTCCATAACTTCATTTCCACTTGATGAACTTTGACGACCCAATTTTACCGCCACCTCCTTGACCTTGAAACCTTTGATTATTCCCGCCATGAAAATTACCTTGGTTATTATATTGTTGGCGATCAACATAATTGACTTGATTTCCTTGAAAATTCGGGTTAGATTGAGTGGCCGGATTTCCATAACGAAAATTCGGATGATTTCTCAACCCAGGGTGGTAGGTGTTGGAGTTCATGTTGTAATTCCTACCACCTCCCCCTTGAAGAGTATTCACCTCCTCCACCGTTGCTTGACCTACCGCACATACCTCCAAAGCATGACCCAACTCGTTACTGTTTGTACAAACATCAATTACCTGATTAGTGGTTTGTACGTTTCCTACTTCCACGGCTTGCACATGCGGTCTACCAATCGCTAGTCTTGCTCTTCTTCCGGTTTGGGCTTTTCTCTTTGAAGTTACCGCCATTTGTTCCAAATATGCCCAATCATCTTGTTCATAGTTAGTACCAAATGAACCATTTGTAATCGACATTAAATTTTGTTCATCTTCGGCACTCAACCCTTCATGAAACGAATTCAATAACTCCCAAAGAGCAATACCATGATGAGGACAATTCTTAATCATCATATTAAACCGCTCAAATGCTACATGAAACATTTCGCCCGATTGTTGTAGGAAAGATCTTAGACCCTTCTTGCATTGTTAGTCTTTTGAGCCGTGTAAAATTCTTCCAAAAATCGTTGTTGCATCTCGGCCCAAGTGTAAATTGATGCGGAAGGCAATATGTAGAACCATCTCTTTGCATTATCTTCCAACGAAAATCAAAAAAGAACCAATTTCACCTTATCCGCTGAAAAACCTTGACCCCCAATTGTATTGCACATAGAGTCATATGACTCCAAATGAAAATACAGTTCCTCCATTGCTAACCCCTTATACTTTGGTAGACTTTGGAGTGCATTGGTTCTCACTACAAATGTCCCCCCTTGTTGATTGTGAGGAATAACCACCGCAGATGGATTATTAGTAACTATTGGTCGGAAATGGGCTTCAATCACCCCTCACCATTTCTCTTGCATGCCTTCTTGGTATCCCCATTGGTACTCTTGGTTGATCCATTTGCCTATAAACGGGCCTTGGCTGCGTAAATTGTTGTTGAAACTGTGGTTGGGGCATTTGTTATTGAAATTGTTGATCTTGAGGTTGCCCTTGTGGTTGTTGAATAATCAGTGGCGGTTGAACTTGTTGATGAACAACAACTAGTGGTTGTTGTTGAATCGGCGGTGGTTGAACGTTTTGTTGGACAACCAGCGGTGGTTGTTGGTGATTAAGCTCTTGCAACGGTTCCGGTTGTTGCCATTGACCATAACCAAAATTTCCCGGATTTACCTTTTTGCTTCCATCACCTCCCATGTAGTAACCTTCCACTTCATATCCCTCAAAATCAAACCCATATCCGTACTCGTCACCTTGTGATCTTGAATGTTGCATGAAAGGTTGGGGTTGATATTGGTAGCTTGATTGTGATTGTTGAAAGGTTAGTTGTTGATTTTATTGAGATGATGATGCACCAAAGGTAGGAAAAATGTTGGAAATGGATGGCAATGTGGATGATGTTGCGTGGGTGTATTGAGCAGGGATGGTTTCGGTTATGGGTGGTGGTTTCAATTTATTTGATGCTGTAGGTATATTAGTAGTGATCGGTGGAGGTGGATTTGGTGGAGGTGTGGATGGTAATGGTTGACCCGAAGTGGGAACTGGTGATTCCATGGTGCTGTTTGATGTAGTTGGAGAACCAATAAGCTTGTTCTCCCTGAGTAAGACTCGGTTTCTTCGAAGCGTTCTGTCAATCTCGGGATCGATTACTAGTGGTGATGACCTGTTATATCTTCTAGTATGCATACACCTGTAAGTACCGGCACACTAACACAACCAGCGTTAACCCGAAAATAACAAACAAAAACTACTAAAGCTAACACACGTTGCGCACTACTCCCAGGCAGTGGCGCCAATGTTTGATGTGAGGTCGAAGACTCACTCAAAAATAAACCGAATACAACTAATTAGATAGCGGTAAGCGGGTATCGAACACAGGGAGTTTGTGGAAAATGCGTTATTAAGTAGCACAGTAATTACTCTATATTAAACTAAGTGCAAAAGTATATTCAAAGAGTTGGTTGTTTGGTTTTGATTAACAAAAAAGAACTAAAGCAATAAACGAGTTCTAAACAATATAAGAAACAATGCTCTCTCCCGATTTCAGGTTTCCAATGTTGATAAAGTTAACGTTTACTTGTGAGATGAACTACACAAATATAGTTTGTGAAAATGCCTTTGGATGTGATAAAAGAGGATTAAGTACTTGGATTATAAAAACGCAAGATTGTCACTCAATAACCAGTTTAGTATTGTCAACTCTAATTCTCTTCCACTAAATCTCGATTGTCTATGGCACCAAGAACGGATAGTCAAGAACACGAATTAATACTATACTAACAATTACAAAACAAACTCACAATCACCATAGCAAAATAATCATAAGATCAAAATACTATCCCACCAATAACATAAACGATTAACAAATATCCAATTGAAAACCTTACAATTCGGGAGAGAACATAAAGATTACCAGCCACTCATCATTCGATTCATCATAGCATCAATTAACGTATGTAGACGAATTCAAAATCCAATTCAACGATTACAATCATCAAAATCAAATACTTGTCCTCCAAAATTCGTCTCTAAGGTGTTTTGAAAATGAAGTATAGGTGAAAAGACAATCAAAAACTGAATAAAATATGTCAAAAACGGAAGTTACAAACTACGGACCGTGGCCCACGGTCTCCACCGTAGGTCACGGTGGCTCCCTGGAAAAACTGGACCGTGGCCCACGGTCTCCACCGTGGGACACAGTGAGCTTCATGGTGGGACAGAGGGCCACGGTACGGTGGCCTTTGTCCATTTAAGTCACATTGGACCGTTGCCCACGGACTCAACCGTGGGTCACGGTGGACTTCAGCCTCGCCTTTCCGTTTTTACTTCTTTTAACCTCTCTCGCGTACCCTGTTCCTTAGGTTTTCTTCATTATACATCATAATAGCCCCGAAATCTCCTTTGTACCTATAATTCACCGAGAACACCGTAGTTAACTAATTCCACAAGATAAACCAATTAATTACATGATTATTACGGTATTAACTCACTTAAGGGTTGTCCAATGGACCAGACGTCAGATGTATAAAACCATAATTTACATCATTTAAATAATAAAAACTTCATTTGAGCCATCAGATCGTATAATGGCTAATCATCATCTCCATCAAATATTCCTCGTTACCTGTAAAAAACAGTTTATGAAATACATCCGCAAAACATGTTGGTGAACATGCTGACTTCAAAACATTTATGAAAATCTTTTGTTCATATTCGAAACAATCAACGGACCTCTAGACCGCAGTACTAACTATATCACATTACTCCAGCCTCACAGCTCTATAGTTGGCTCAATGAGATGGGGGCCCGGTACTACGCATGGTGGGGTATGCCTACCCTGTGCCCATATATTTAAGGATCCAAACATAAGTATAACTAGTTTGATGCCAACATATACCAAGGCTTTATGGATTTGTAATCGCATGAAAATTATTGTATATTGACTCATTGATAGTTATGCTTATAAAAAAAAAGATTGAGCATATTACCTTTGTTTTAAATCAGCCCTTTCACTGATTTATGATCTAGAGTTACCTCGAACCTATAGTACGAGAATAATCTTGTATACATATCTAAAAGGATCTAGATTCAAACATTTAGTCTGTTTTGCATAACCTTTACCTTGATAAATCATTTGTTTATATAAAACATTTAAACCTTTAGTCACTTTTATTTATTTACCATTTATGTGTTACGTTTCTTTTTCATGAGGAACATATATGCTAGGTTTCTTCTTCGTGAAGAAACGTTAACTTTGACTATATCTCCAGCATATAAATCTTATGTTTCTAAATTATAAAGAAACAATATTTCATCTATACCCTTAGCGTATGAAAATATATATTTAACATTATATTTGATCAAGGTATGGGCTATACCCACGACTAGAGTCTAAACCAATATAATAAAAAAAAACTTAGGCAAAACCATTAACTTATGTGGGTACTTTAGATGAAATGCATAGGCTTTAATGGACATCACTTCTACTTATCGTTATGTATTGAGAGAGAACAACGTCTGAACTTGTATGAACTTCGAGAAAACGAACACGTCCGAACGGCCGGATCGGGCACACACTTTGAGATTGTGTGTGTGTAATAGTAGTTAGTTGTGTTTGGATGCCTAAATGTAGAGCCCGATCTCCTTATTTATTGGAGAAAATTTATGCTTCGTCTCGTACCATGATAGAGTATTAAACTCTCCATCGTGTAACACGATGGAATTAAAAACCGTCTTCTAATATTTTAAATAATCGTGTCGTGACGGATGAAATGCTTGGCAATTGCGTAGCGCGACGCCATTCACCAGTGTTGCATCGTCTACCTTAAACCTGCCACGTGTCACACGACCGCAATGACCACATCGCGTTTAACGATCGAGATATGGGAGGGTCCTTCGCGAAGCGCGACACCGCCATTCTCGGATTTTGTGAAATCCCCGTCACGTATCGCGATGGGTTGCTTGCTGATCCATTGTGTAGCGCGATGGTTCTTAAATTTCAAAAATTTCATTTTTGATCCTTTATCTTTTGTATTTGTCATATTTGACCCGAAAGTTTAGAGATGTTACATGATATACACTAGTGTCTTCTTTGTACGAACCGAATATCAAATAAAATTGATATTTGTTAAAAAAAAGATAAAATAAAATACTATATGCATCATATTGCCCAATATGATGCATATCAATGGTCCATATAAGGCTAGCGGATAAATGCATTGGTGTCTTTCTTGAACGAACCCAAAAATTACATAAGATGATTCTTGTTAAAAAAAAGACTTTATGCATCTTGTGACCTATACACAAGCCATTCCCGGGGCTATAGGCCTCGTATAGCCCTATACGAGGCGTATAGCCTCGGGAATGGCTTGCATATAGGTCATACGTCACTCGTTCAAGGCCATTAGGTCTTTATTTTCTAAAAATATAGCCAAGTTTGCCAAAAAATAAATTCAAAGGTGTTGTATAAGGGGCATATTGGTCTATACGCTGCATGTAACTCAGCCTCAAGACAAGATGAAACATCAGGCATATTAAAGTTAGGGCCTATACGTCTCGTATAAGTCTATATAAGACATATAGACCTCATTACGCTTCATTTGGACTTATACAAGGCTTATTGAGCCTCCAGACAAGATGTGACACCATCGTACTGACATTTGAAGTTATAGCAGAGTCTATACGCCTCATATAGGTCCCACAAAGCGTGTTAAGGTCTATATACCCCATATAAACCGATACGAAGCATATAAGGGTGTCAAAATAAAATAATGAAGTATCCAATAATAACATTCTATGAAAATTCTCTTCAAGATTTGTTCGTACAACCCGGCGTGGTCTTCCTCTGCTCAATCTCTCCGTATCCATTCACTCCACACCACACTTTTCCTTTTCAGGCCTTTTTTTCTCTTCCTTTTTGAATTTTGATATAATACCACTCGTTAAATAATTTAGTAAAAGTTATGTGTGTTTGATTAGGTTAAGTTATCATATTAATTATTCTCTTAATTAGCAAGTAAGTAATATGGTCAATCAACAATTACCAGGGTAAAATATTATAAAGTATAATTTAATTATTTGATCTTATGATTATATAAATGATAATGATGACCATATACGTAACATATAATTCTTAGGGCTTATATTTATTCTACATTCAAGTCCTACCATGATGTAAGATTCACCAAACAAATGAGTGGTCATCTTTGTACCATTAAAACAAGCAGAACATTGGATCGAAATCATTTGCTCGATTACTCGGATTACATATAGTAGGAGTATGATCAAGAAGAACTTCCTAGACCAAGCATTCACTTTTTAAGGAACGAACCGCTTCCATCGTCAAAGTCACACTATCTGGTAGAACCCGTTGATCGATAAAATTCCTAACCTATTTAACCGTAAAGTTAGTGTCCAAATCCAACAATTGAGCTCCGAGTTTAATGTAACATGTTTAATCAATTGACATAAATAGTTAAACTGAGAGTCCTCCACCCTCTCCTCACTAGTATGGTATAAGCCAACTTGCCAAGACCACTCTCATGTACCGTTCCAAAGTCGGTCACTAAGAAAACAACAGAGGTTACGATAATGTTAGTCAGTCATATTGTTGGTGGTAGCAAAATAAGTTTTTTCAAGGCGTGAAAACAATCAAACGAGGAATTCGTGTTGCGAGATGAGCTCGTAAAGGTTTTATAAAATACGTATTATATGCCATCCCAAACCTATAAAATACCAAATATGACTCGTAAATAATAACGACTCAGATATGTAAATATCAATAGACAAGAGGGTCCATAGTGGTATCATCAAAATTCCAGTAATGATGTTGATCTATGTATGTCTCTTAAAAGTAGAGAGTATTGATAAAGTTAATACGACACAACATAACCCACACTTGAGCTTGTTGGGGGAAAAAGTCCCATTATAAACCATTTAAAAACTTATCGTATTTATCATTTTAATTAGTGACAAAATCAAAATATAAGACGAGGAAAGAAAAAATAAAATGTTATCATTTAATTTTGTAGCTAAGAGATAACTAAAATAAAAGGATTTAATAGAAATTACATCATTTTTCCAATAAAACATATTAGTTTTCTTTTAATTATTACGGTAAACACACACTCAAATCCTAATCCTATATTTCATTTTTCCAGTAAAACATATTAGTTTTCTTTTAATTATTGCGGTAAACACACACCCGAATCCTAATCCTATATCTGTATAATCATTCAACATTAGACAGGACCCATCAACCTCGTGAGATGAAACACCACCATTGGTGGACCTATGTTTTGAAAAGGAGGGGGGGGGCGAATCCAGTGGAAATTTTTTTAGTAGTATATATACTAAAATCCCGACCAACCCCTGTTAAACTTTGACACTGACACTACGTAATTTCGAAGACGATAGAACGACTCCCTTGGAATTTGAAAAACAACCCCCATGAAATTTCAAGACCGACTCGAAATACATACATTCTCTCTTCCATTAATACAACTTATAAAAACATTAATTTCTCTTTTCAATTAGCATAACTAATCAAACTTAATAATTGAAAAAAATAACCATCTATTTTTGTAACTTGTTTATCTTATATCTTGATTTTTTATCCTACATAAATAAAATTATTCATATATTACAAGTTCTTGTGATAAATACATAATTTTTCTCAACTAATATACCTACACAGACTAACAAATAGTTATATTGTGATAAATGATACAAAAAAAACCTACAGATATTTGCATTATAACAAAAAATATACAACTTACAGTTCTACAAAAATAAATATATAACATACACTTGTTTTAAGCATAAGAAAACACATAACATACAACCTACACATGTAATTCATAATCAACAAGTATATATCCTACACATGCGTACATCAACAAGTATATATCCTACACAAAGAAACATAAATCTACACTTATATTTTAGCATCAACAATTATATATAACTTACACGAAAATACACATAACCTACACACGTGTATTTAATATTACCAAAAACATTTGTAGATTGTATTTTAAAATACACATGCGTAGGCTATAAACATTTTCATTTAGTTTATATATGTTTGTTAATAAAAAAATTGTAAAATTAAATTATACGTGTTTCTCTTTTTTATTATTATAGTTTAATTATTTATATTAACTAGAGAGATAATAATAATGGTTTTTTTTTCTATCATAATTATTTGAGTTTGATTATTTATTCAATTGGATAGAAATTAATGGTTTAATTAGTTTTATTAATTGAAAAGAGAAGGTATTTAATGTTGTAACTAAAAAATTTTAGTTTATTTTTAAACATATAAAACTTATAAGTCCATATCGATTTTTTAAACATATAAGCCTACACATACACACACACATAGGGGTGAGTTATTGTACAAAAATGACTTATCGTACATTACGTAAGCCACCTTCCAGAGCGTTAGATTACAAACACGCGGTGGCAGTTTCGTAAATAACCCAAAAAGTAGTTCATGATCAAATTCATCGATTACGAAAAGATTCTGATCCAAATTCTAAACTTCTTGCTATATCTCATCCAATTTCTAAACTTTAATCAAAGCTAAAAGTATGAAATCTCAAAAGTCAAAAACCAAAATAAAAAAGAACGACATCGAAGTTCATAAAAATCTTCAAATTGATCAAAATATTATGATTTAATCAATCGATTTAATGTGTAGAAGGATTTAGATTCATCAAACGATTAAAAATATGTAAAAATAATACACTCAATTGAGCTCTGATTAGGATTCAAAATATCACGTTTAAAAGTTCTGAACAAAACTGAAGACACTATGTACATTTAAACGTTCTAGCCAAAACGAACACCTTTAAACGTTTAAGTTTAGAAGTTCAAAACAAAAGTCCAAGAACTTCATTAAAAAGTAGTTGAGAAATTATGAACAAAAAGTTTAGAAGTTCAATTCAAAAAGTTTAGAAGTTCAGGTGAAAAGTTTAGAAGTTCAGGAAAAGAGTTTAAAAGTTTTATTCAGAAAGTTTAGAAATTCTATTCAGAAAGTTTAGAAGTTCAGGTGAAAAATTTAGAAGTTCTATTCAAAAAAGTTTAGAAGTTCTATTCAAAAATTTTAGAAATAATATTCAAAAAGTTTATAAGTTCAGGAAAAAAACTTAAACGTTCAGTAACATAAAACTTGAACAAACCTTTAAACGTTCAGACTTTTAAATGTTAGACCTTTAAACGTTCAAGCCTTTAAAAGTCTAGTAACATAAAACTTGAACAAACCTTTAAACGTTCAGAAGCTCAAATATGAAATTAAACATCTGTATCATGTTTTTCGTGTGTAGGTTATATGTTTTTCGTGTGCATGTGTATTTTATTGATGATGAATTTTGTGTGTGGGTTATATGTTTTTCGTGTATTGGTTATATGTTTTCTTATTCTTATAACAAGTGTAGGTTATATGTTTTTGTGTAGGTTGTATCTTTTTTGTTGATATTTAATGCAAACATGTGGAAAATAGTTTTTTTGTATTATTCGTCACAATGTAAGTATGTGTTGATGGATATTAATATATTGAGCTAAAAGAAATGGTTTTGGATAGAAAGAAATTTTAATGTATGAATAAATTGTACTTATGTAGGATAAAAATTCAAGAAACAAAAAATAAGTTATAATAATAAATGAGTTCTTTGTCTTTGCTTGTAGGATGTATGTTTACTTTGTTTACCTGTATGTAGCTTTATAAGCCGGGGGTCTCTCTAGAAGCAGCCTCTCTATTCTCACGGATAGAGGAAAGACTTGCCTCATCCCACCCTCCATTGACCCTACCGATAGCATGCTATGCAGTGGGATATACATGTCTTGATTGATTGAATTAATGAGTTCTTAATACTTTCCAATTATAATAATTTTATTAGTTATATTAATTAAATAGATAGTTATTATGGTTTATTAGCTATATTAATTGAAGAAAGAGAATGCATTTATACTTTATTTGTTTTTCTTTAAGCTTTTAAAACCTAAAACAAAACTAGTTGCCTATATTCATTTCTCGGAGTAATATCATTTCTCTCCTGAACCACACACACACACACACACACACACACACATATATATATACATTGTTCACCAACATCATTTGCATGGTGTATTGTTTATTGAAGTTAGGTCTTGTATTACTCGTTGTAACAGCAAGCGTTGAAAGATGTTTTATGTCGATGAATTCATGAAGTCCATTTTGCGTAATCAAAGTATGATGATAATTTAAACAATGATTATATTTGTTTTATTAAGAAAGACTTGCTTATAAATAATTTAATATCAAACTAGAAGACGTTTTGGTGACAATTAAAAAAATGCAAACTCATATAGAACATCATTTGATATGATGTGGTTTAATTATGCATTTTTAATGAAGTTTCGTGTACTTTTTTTTTATTATATGATGTTTTGTTTTATTATTATTTTTTATATATGACCATACCTAATTCAACCCAGTAGGAATGACCGATTCAGACAAAAAAGTTATATACCGATTATCATACTGGAACTGTGGAACCAGACCGAAAGAAATAATTATATAGAGATAGTCAATAGAGTACTGACCAAAAAAATTACCGACCCCTATGAGAAAACTTCATGGGTCCACCGTTGAACACAACTATTACACATTTTGATACCATAAGCCATTAGGGGTGTAAACGAGGGAGCATGTGATCAACTAGGCTTGAGCTTGGTTCATTTTGACTTTTGAGAGCTCGAGGTTGGCTTGTTTTGAGATATTAGTATAAAGCACAAGCTCAACTAGTGAGTTCTTTTTCAAGCTTGAGTTCAATCGGGCTAAACTAATGTATATTTTTATAAATTTATATACAATTTTAATTATTGTTAAATATTTTATGAAAAACCCTATACGAGGCTAAGCTCAGCTCTAGCTTATATGTAGTACCTTAACACAAACCAAAACTTGTCCGAGCTTGGTTGTGAAATTAATACGTACAAATTCAAAAGAATTAAACTTAAAAATAAACAAGGTTAATTCTTTTGAATTTGTAGAGCCTAAAGATATTCCCATATAAAGCTCAAGCTTGGGCTTGACCACTAAGCGAGTTTTATTTGAGGATCGGGCTAGATAAGGCTCGGCTCGTTTCAAGATTTTTAGCGATCCAAACACACGTGTATTTTAGTCTGTACTACGTTTGTTTATTTACTACCTTATGTCAAAGAATTTTAACCATAAAGTTAGTCTCCAAATTTACCTATCGGGATCCGAGTTTAAAGTTACATGTTTAATCAATTGACACGATTTATTAAACTAAGAGTGCTCCGTCCTCCTCTAACTGGCCTACGCCAAGACCACTCCCACATATTGTTCCGTAGTTGGTCACAAAGAAAACAATAGATGCTACAATCGATAAAAATTGGTGGTTTCGTTTGAACTTCATGTGTTATACGGTATATTTGAAACTCTATAAACAATGGAGTTGGTCAAACCCAACACATGCACTCAATATTCTGATACTTGGACCATCAGGTTGGATCAATTTGACCGAGACCTGGGTATGACGGTTTGGATTGATATGTTTGTACGAGTTTTAGTTAGACTGATCAGTCCAAGTGGTTGGATCAATGACCTGGTTTGGTGGCCAAACCAGATTTGAGAAAAAAATCTACTTTTAATTAGGTAGCTTGTTACCATTTGTTTATTTAAGAATTACTTACCAACTCTTATAGGAAGAAACTAATACTATATTTCATGGTATTTAAACTAATACACTTACAACTCACTTACCTATTTAAAAAGTATTACTTGTAACATACAATTGTTTTTAACTTGACAACAGAATGAATGATAATAGCTTACAAGTGTTTTGAACTCGAGATCTATCATCTTTACTGATGATGTGGGTACCCCTAACCACTCACAAGCTAGAAAAGCTTAGGAGTAGCAAACATAAGCTCACAATCTGGGGAAGCTTAGGAATAAAGGAGCAGCAAACATAAGCTGCCAGATGGGGAAGCTCGACACTTGCCCAACAAGATTCCTAAGTTTACCAGGAAGCTCTTACTACAGTAAAAAGAATTATAGTCACGACTCGCAACTTAGAACTGGACAAAGGTTGCACAAAAATGACATGTACCCAGTCTTCACAAGCTGAAAGAAGAGTTGACCTCTTTCCCCTTAAGAAGCTGGGAGAAGCTTCAGACTATCTATTAAAGGAACACTTAACCAAAGGTATTCTCATTCTCATTCTCGTTCACTCTATTTTCTCTCCACACTCTTCATACTTATTACTCCTATAAATCCTTGTATCATATCACTGATTCTCACGCCGGAGGTTGATCGTAGGAGACCCCCTCCTACGGTGAGACTAACGGTCGTGTTTCTTTTGATTCTTGGCTGGTTACGAAGCTCTGGTTAGGCAAATACTCTTGAATCACCATATCATTATTGTTGGCTATCCCGTTGTAGCAACAATTGGCGCCTACCGTGGGGCTAGCGCTTCTTAGAACAATGATTCTGGTAGTTTTAGGTCCATTTTTCTCCTATTGCTGAAAAGAGTAATCGTAATCAAAGTATTCCTTCGAAGATGAACGACCGGAAAATAACTCGTTGCTGGAGGAAAACATTGGTTGTAGTTCCCTAGACACGAGCATACTTGTGGTCACGTCGTCACCACAATCATTCCAATTCCAAAACCATCTTCATTGAGAAGTGGAAATTTCTCTCCACTGAGTGATTTCTTACTCCCCATTGAAAGAATAGATATGGCGCCGGAGGGTTTTAACGGAACTTCATCCAGCTTAAGGAGCTGATGAACAACTATGTGTAAGAAGAACAAGCCAAAGAGGTAAGAGTAAGGTTAGACTATATCGAGAAACCTGCGATTACACTCTCCCAATGCCCAGTCCTCCAAGCACGAGTAGACCTTCACCGTCGAGAAGAAATACTCAATGACTTGGAAGCTCATATAAGGCTCCGGTCCCGGTGCCCTACTTGGATATCGGATTTACTCAAAAACACAGTTCTAAATAACATAGTGAATTAAAACTTTTCGTGAAATATAAAAACATCAAACATTCATTACAAAATATTCAAATCTTTTCTTTAAACCTTCAAATTATCTTATCATAAAAGCTCATAAATTTTCTTCACTAGATGCCAGTCATATCAGTCCATGCCATGTGTCCCCCCTCAAGCCAGCTCGTTCATCATATTTGCCTACAAGCATACTAAAAGTCAGCTACGCTGAGTGAGTTCTACTTAATCAGGCAACAAACATTTCAAACACATACTTACATATATGCATCCGAAGATGCATATTATATACTTTACCTGTTTACCTTCCTTTCATACATACATACATTAATACATTCCTTCTTACATACATAAATTCTTTCATACTTTCATACTACATCATAACTATCTTTACCATCTCATATATTAGTAGGATCTGGTCCCTTCTTTCTAAGATATTATTAGGGTCTGGTCCCTTCTGTCTCAGATATAATTAGGGTCTGGTCCCTTCCGTCTCAGATATTAATAAGGTCTGGTCCCTTCTCTCTTAGATATTATTAGGGTCAGTAACCTTCTTTCCATACAACCATAGACACATTTCTTTATATATACATTTTATTATATACTTTCATACATACTCTTAACCTCATTCATATATCACTCAAACACATTCACATATCATACACTTATCACTTAAGGTAAGTGTATTAACTATTCACATTAAGTATGCACTCAACCCTGAAAACATAACAAGGAAATGTTGCAAGAAACTCACCTGAGTCCTGTTCTTCTCCGAGTTAACGGTAATACCCTTCCTTAGCTGTGCACGGCTAACTGTGTAATAATTATAAGCATCAATTAACTATCTCTAACTATATAATCGAATCACAATTCTAATCGAATGACCGTTCTAATCGAATGACAGTTCTAATCGAATGACCGTTCTAATCAAATGTCCGTTCTGGTCGAATGACCGTTCTAATCGAATGACAAATTCAATTCGATTATTTGTCAATTCGATTTAATTACTTTATCATTTCGATTCGATTACTTTGTCAATTCGATTCGACTACTTTTTCATTAGATTCGATTTGTTTCTCCAGAACCCGATTCAAACATGGATTTTCGTATCTTTTCTTCATAATCGCATCTTTACATCCCTTTGTGCCCGTTTTAATGATAAAACGAGTTATGAGCCATAAGAAGTTCGTTTTCGTACTTTAACTCGGTCCAAACGTCACCCGTATTACCTGTTTCATTCCAAACAACTTCTTTAGATTCAGTTGCATTTTTCTCACATAATTAGGTCCGATTTACTATCCTACCTAGTTTCATCCAAACAACTTCTTTAGATTGAGTATGCACATAGCCCCGAAAACATAACAAGGAAATGGGGCGGGAAACTCACTTGAGTCCTGTTCTTCTCCGAGTTAACAGTTATACCCTCCTTTAGCTATGCACGGTTAACTGTGTAATAGTTATAAGTATCAATTAACTATCTCTAACTATATCATCTAATTGAATCATCATTCTAATCGAATCACCATTCTAATCGAAAAAAAATTCTAATCGAATGACCGTTCTAATCGAATGGAAATTCTAATCGAATGACCGTTATAATCAAATGATCGTTCTAATCGAAGGACCATTCGATTTGATTACTTTGTCATTCGATTCGATTCTCTAGAACCCGATTCAAACATGGTTTTTCGTATCTTTTCTTCCTAATCACATTTTTACATCCCGTTATGCCCGTTTTAATGATAAAACGTGTTATGAGCCATAACAAGTTCATTTTCGTACTTTAAACCGGTTCAAACGTCACCCTTATTACTCGTTTCATTCCAAAAAACTTGTTTATATTCAAGTTTACATTTTTCTCACATAATAAGGTCCGATTTACTATCATACCAAGTTTCACGCAAAACCGACTTTGTTTACCCAACCTTTCACGAACCGAATACTACTTGTTTTACCCGAAACGAACCAACTAATCCGTTTACTCACAAGTTCATTACTTTATCCATAATCGTGGACCTTGCAATCATCCTACCAATTTTCATGCAAATCCGTACCAGAAAAGTAAACATTTTAAACAAAAACGTACCTTTGAGGTTCATGTTCGAAATCACTCGAATAGACCAAAACCATATCAAACGAACTCGGAATTGAGTGATTCAAGCGGCCACGAAACCGTCTCGCCTCGATATACAGACCCATTAACTTTCCTTCTCCGGAAAACGCCACTATAGTGGCCGGAGAATCTGAACATCTTCCAAAAAATTCCATTTTCCACTGTTACGATTTACTTGATAAAAACTGGACTTCCAGATCTCTGATAAAGGATCTGATTGGTGGGAATCTTTGTTTATATTTCATGAACTCTCTATATAAATATGAGATCGATCCGACGGATAGATCTCCGGTAATCGTCGGGTCTTTGTGGGTAGTTTTCTCAAAAACGGTAATTGGGTTAAGAATGAAGAAGTGTGTGTTTTCATGAGGTGTGGAGGAGAGGATGGAAATGAAATGAGATGGTGGCTATTCTTATAAGATAGAGCTAGGGTTTCATGTTTAACTTTTCATCTAATGACAGTTAATACCATCGTACTTTAGATAATGACATTTATCATTTATACTTCATTTAAACCATGATTCATTTAAAATATCGATATTCGGGATGTTACAGCTCACCAAGTGAAAACATGAACTCATCCTAGGAAAGAGTGATCTAAACAGCTTCACCCATAACTCCCACGAGAACGAGATAGTATACCTTAGAGCAACATTTTCAAAGCTCACCTGCTACAATACCTCCCCCAAGCAAGTACTTCCTTGGCAGAAGATCCGATGTCCTTGCCTCTAGCAGGAAGCATGGTCGCTTCATCAATGGTAGGAGCTGCATGCTCCATGCCTCAAGCTTACTTATAGCCAGGTCTCATGCTACCTAACATGATGTACCCTCAGATGGATGCACTATTGATGTCTCAATATGACCAAGCATGGTTGGGAAGCTCACAGTGGAAAGCTCCACAAGGCTTCCCAGCCATGAGCCAACCGGTGGTGACTCAAGATCCATGTATTGTCACCACCAGTGCAGGTGACTTAACACACTTGTAACCTTACCAACCTTACAAGCCTTTATCCTTGTCATGCTTCTCTGAACAAATAGCAAAATTTAAGTTCTAAACAAATATCAAGATGTCAACCAATATAAAGACTTATGATGGAACGGAGGATCCCGAAGACCATCTTCAGATCTTCACAGGAGCAGCTACCGTAAAAAGATGGGACAACGCTGAGTGTTGTCACATGTTCATGTAGACCTTGATAGGGAATGCTAAGCTTTGGTTCAATTCCCTTCCGTCAAGAAGCCTAGCTCCCTTTGACGACATTTACTAAAGCTTCTTAACCAACTTCACTCAGCAAAGAAGGTGTACCAAGGATGATGCCATCCTACACCAAATCAGACAAAAAGAACATGAAGACCTTAGAATTTTCATGGAAAGGTATAAAAAATAATGCTTGAACTATAGTGGTGCCTTAGAAATAAGTGTGTGTCGGGGTACATGGACACCATCAATGCAAAGAAGCTCGTAAGAAGGTTCCATGAAAGCATTCCCAAAACTATGAAAGAAGCATTCGAGAGAAAAGAAGCTTATTTAAGAGGGGAAGAACCTTTGAACAACCAAGAAACAAGGAAGCATGAGCATGGGAATTGGATAAACCACCCCTCAGAAGGAAAGAAGTATTGATTTCAACCCTTTGCCGAGAAGCATCCACAGAAGTACAACGAGTACAGAAGGTCATATAACATATGTCATCCTTCCAGTCAACAAAGTGTTGATTATATCTTTAAACATGGGTAAGATTAAGAACCACTAATACGCAAACTCAATCATGAACATAAGATAAATAAATTGTTAACCATACCTACTTGTAAGAATCGTTATCTTTGAAGAGGATGATGTCATATTACTAATTTTCCTTACTTGCCTTTAGATTCCTTAGATTTGATGGAGATTGTGTGCATATGAGATAAGATATGGTGTTCTGTTGTATCTTTATTTATACACATACAAGACATCAAAGAGTAAGAGTCCTTTCACATTATGTAATTACATCCGTCATGTAATTACCAAATTAATGGGGAATTTTCATGGTCATTCGACTAAGTTCAATAATTGATCTAGAAGACCATATATAAGTAACATTATTTCCAACATTCTCCCATTTGATCGAGTGATCATTCATGATGAGTATTAATTCTTGCCATGTTAAAACACTCATCAAGTCTCACATTGAAACTGAAGTAGATAATTACAGTCATTCTAATTTCTATTAATTCAAGGCCACCAACAGTCAAACTAAAGCCTCAATATAAAATAGTTAAATGTAAGACCCAAATGACTATGATGAAACCTTATTGTACAATATTTAGTTTGTATAATTTTGTCTATAGATCATTAAGTGCGCACATACTTTATTATAGACAAAATAAACATTCGAGGAAATTACATTAGTAAATAATGCACACTGGATATGTTATTACAAAATATCTTTACTAGAACCCATCCTTGTCACTACTTCTTGGAATGTTTTGGGCGGTAGACCTTTAGTTATCGGATCCGCAAGCATGTCGTTTGTGCTAACATGATTGACACAAAAATTATTTTCCTCTACTCTTTCACGTACGAACAAATACTTTGTATCAAGGTACAAACCAGCTCCGCTCAAATTGTTATTGTTCAAGAAACTCACGTCAGCTAAATTGTTATAGTAAATTTTAAACGGCTGTGATATGGAGTTAACAAGTTTGAGTCTAGTAATGAGGTTTCTTAGCAACATCCCATGGAAAGTTGCATTGTACACTACAACGTATTCCGTCATCATTGTGGAGGTTGTTGCCAACTGTTGCTTATGACTCCTCCATGAAAGTGGTCCGCCTTCTAGCGTAAAAATGTACCCCGAAGTTGATTTCTTGTCATCTTTTCATTTTGCAAAGTCGGAATCAGTATTGCCCACTACTTCTAAGTTATCACTTTTTTTGTAAGTTAACTTATAGTTTTTCGTTCCTTGAAAATATTGCGATATTTTCATTGCTCCTTTCCAATGATCTAGGCCAGGATTAGGTTGACATCAACTTAGCATTCCAGCAATATATGCAATATCCGGGCGAGTACAGACTTGAGCATACATTAAGCTTCCCACTACTGAAGCATAAGGTATCAACCTCATTTGTTCCCTCTCAACCTCTGTTTTTGGACATTGAAAAGAACCAAAATAATCTCCTTCAACTATTAGAGCTATTGATGGAGAGCAATGTTGCTTGTTGTATCGTGTAAGATTATCGTCAATATAAGCCTTTTGAGACAAACCTAATATCCGATTGGCTCGATCTCGGTGTATTTCAATGCCTAATACATTAGAAGCTTCTTCGATATCTTTCTTGTCAAAATTATGTGAAAGTAATCTCTTTGACTCATGCAACAAATCTAGGATAGGAATCTTGACACCTTCTGGTATCCTGAAGGATGAAGATAAATACGCTAGGGCATCTGCTTCAACATTCTCTTCTCTAGGTACCTAAATATCAAACATTTCGAAACACTTTGCTAGTTTTTTGACTAGCTCTAAATATTTGATTAGTTTTTCTCCTCTAACAGTATATGAACCTATAAAATGATTAGTTAATAATAGTGAATCAACATGTACTTGAATAAACCTGATTTTCATGTCGATTGCTAGTTGTAACCCTTCTATCAAAGCTTCATATTTTGCCTCATTATTTGTGGCTTGAAATCCGCCGGATATGAATTGAGGTATAATGTCCCCCTGTGGCGTTTTCAGCAGGATCCCCATACATGTTCTTCTAACATTTGAAGCACCATCAGTGTATAGAGTCCACTTATCTTTGGTTTCTTCAAGTTTTTGGACTTCCAAGTCTGCTTCTTCTTTAAGTTCCCTGGTGAAATCAGCCACAAAGTCTACTAATGCTTGGGATTTGATGGCCGTCCTAGGTTCATATGCTATATCATATGCACTCAGCTTCACGGCCCATTTTGCCATCCTACCTGACATTTCTGGTTATCTCAAAACAGACTTAATAGGGTAATTAGTTTTAACAAGAATAGGATGAGTTTCAAAATATTGTCTAAGTTTAGTAGATGCCATAATAAGTGCTAAAATTAATTTCTCATGATAAGAATACCTGGTTTCGGCATCCAAGAGACTTTTACTTACATAATAGATGGGATGCTGTTGACCTTCGAGATCCTTGGCTAAAACTGCACTTACAGCATTATTTGATACAGCTAGATATAGAGATAGAGGTTCACCTTCTTCTGGTTTTACCAGTAAAGGAGCAGAAGAAAGATAATCTTTTAAGGATATTAAAGCTTCCTCATGCTTACTGGTCCATTCGAATTTATTGGTTTTCCTCAGGATATCATAAAATTCTTTGCACTTTTCTGAGGATTTGGATATGAATCTGTTGAGTGCCGCTATCCTGCCAGTTAGCCTTTCAACATCCTTGATTGATGCTGTTAGTGCACGGTTTTGCGTCTCGAGTCTTTATATTTATTATTAACGTATTTGTCGTTTGTTTTATGTAATAAATAATTAAGTTATATTGTAGTTCGCTAATGTTTGAGTCTAGTTCGCTAAGGATGTTTAGCGAACTAGCTCTAAGTTAATATCTTCCTGATTCGTTAAGGATGTTTAACGAATCAGGAGATGATTCGTTAAGTTATTTATCCTTTTATGTATGTAACGAAGTGGATCCTTAGTTCGTTAGGGGATGTTAACGAACTAGGTCCATCTTCCTATTTATAGTGAACTATGTTCACAAGTTATTTAAGTTTTTGAGAGTTAATTATCGAAACCCTGTCCAATCTCTCTCGATCTTCATCTTAATATTATACATACATACACATACTACTACTGATAATATATATATATATATATAACATACAATCAAACGTAACTATGAGCTAGATCCTTAATTAGGTCGTATTCATACAGATCTGAGATCTGTTTATAGTTTAAGGATTGATACAGGTTCAAACAAGTGGTATCAGAGCTTTCGATACTCTTGTTTACGCTTGAATTAACTGATTATAGATATTATTAAGTTTATTATTGTTGATGTTGGTATAAGTTTGAATACAGTTTGAATTTGATTCAATTTGAGCTTGATTTGGTTTGATTATGGCTTAATTAGATTGGATTTGAAGTTGTTAAGATATTGGATAGGTGTGATTGACTGGAATTGGAGTTTTGATTATGTTTGGATTGTTTTGGTTGGATCTGATTTTGGCCGAGAAACAGGGGATTGTTTGAGGTCAAATTGAATATATGTTAAGGGTAATTGTGTTACGGGATTGATACGAGTGGATTCATGATTGGTTTGTGAGTATTTTGGTTGTTTAGTTGAGCGATTTGGTTTAGAAACGAAGTAGTATTACAGATCTGAGTTTCTGGGTTTGGTGTTCATCATTTTCAGAAAATCTGGAAATCCTCTTTGAAGATTTGAAGATCTTCAAACGAATTTGAAGATTTGTTGATTGGTTGACCTTTGGTCAATTCGTTAATACTGTTCGCCAATTCGTTATCAGATTCGTTAATTTGTTATACTAATTCGTTATGAATTTTGGTTGATTCGTTAATCAATTCGCTACTTAATCCGATTCGTGTCCAACTGATTCGTGTGACACGCGTCTACCTTGGGATTTATGTTATAACAACCGTTGCCACGTGTCATTTTGTGTCAGGGTTTGTTTCAAACGGTTGTAACAACCTGATTCGTTATAAGTTGATTCGTTAATCAGCTGTAGCTGGTTCGTTATCTAATTCGCTAAGGATCTCTTAGTGATTCGTTACAGGAATTTTCTAATTCGCTAAGCTTGCACTTCGTGATTTACTTGGTCAATTCATTTGTCAATTCATTAGTTAACTTGTCCGTTGACTTGTTTGTTGACCATCTAATTCGTCAAAACCATTTCCAATTCGTTACTTGATCACACTTTACTTCATTAAAGTGTGATTCGTTAAACATTGTTCACAGTTCGTTACACTATTTACAGTTTGTTAACAAATTTTCAATTTTAATCCTCAAAGTTTGAAACTTTTACAAAAATGGATGGTATGTATGCACTAGCTTCTCAAAACATGTTGATGCAACAAATGCTCCAACTGGACATCGAGATTGGTTCACATTCAAAATGTCCACGTTTGATGAAATTTAGCGATTTTGCTAAATTGGAACCCCGTTTTCGTGCTCACTTGGATTCTGTTCATCCTGATTGCTCTTACTGCCTAGATGAGGTATATATTGCACCAATGATTGGTGATGACACTATTGGTTTTACTCCCAAAGCTATTTCTCTATATTCCCAAGAAGAAAAGAAAGCATTAGAGATCGAGATAAAAGCTTATTCTACTCTTACTATGGCTTTACCCGAAAATATTTTTCACCAAGTAGGTAGTATAAAGAGATGTGCTTCTTTATTCCAACATCTTTGTATGCGAAGTATGGGAAATACAGCTGAGAGTAAGAAGGTGATGCTTAAGTTTCAATTTAGAAACTTTAATTTATTGAAGGGTGAAACAGTTGAGGAGATGATTACCAGATTTAATCATCTAATTGCTGAGATGGATAAGATGAAATTGGAAGTTTCTAAGATGGATAAGATTGACACTATTAAGAGTGTACTACCAAGTTCTTATTCCACATTTTTAATGGTTCTGAAAGAAAATAACTATTTCTTGAATGAAGATTTGACTGCAATTGAAGTCTTGCAAAAGATTGAAGCACGAGAATACGATCTTAAGTGTCAGAAATCTTCCAAGGAAAGTCAAGATCCAGCTTTCTATGGTGGAAGTATGCCTCTAAGTTCAACTATTTCTCCGATAACTGCTTTCCTTACCCAAGCCGCTAGTGAAACTGAATCAGCTATCTTTAATGATCCAAGAGCATGTTTTTACACTTTTGGTAATTCTGGATCATCTCGTGGTTCTGGAAGTTCAACTACTACTAATCCATTTGCTTCATCACCTAGTGTCAACATGAAGGAAGCTGAATAGAAATTTGCTTTTCTAACAGCCTTCATGTCTTTATATGAAAACTTGGTGAGTGGTAAGATAGCCACAAGTGATCTAACTGATGGGGATTATGATCAGATTGATCCAGATGATTTAGAGATTATGGATTTAAAGTGGAACATGGCTATGATCGTCCGTAAGGTTAAAAGATTCATGCAAAGGACTGGTAAAGATCTTCCCGCCTTGAATAAGAAATTGGGATTTGACAAGCTAAAAGTGAAATGTTATAATTGTTAAGAGTTCGGGCACTTTGCTAAGGAATGTGAAAAACCGAAAAAGGAGTATACCGGTTCTCGTGGTCAACATCAAAATTCTTCTACACCACGAGGTAGTGATGCTGAAAAGAAACCATCTACTTCCGGGTCACAGGCAATGTTAGTTGATGGAAATGATTGGTCACAACGACTGTTGTGTAATGAAACTCAAGCTAATTTAGCTATGTTTGGGCTGACAAAAGAATTCCAAGATGCAAGTGGAAGTGAAATGTCCTCAGACAACGATTCTGGTTTTGATTCTGACAATTCTTGTGACAAGCCTCCAACGGTGTTTGCTTGCATGGCAAAGATCAATGAGGTTAGTCATTCTATCTCTGATACTTCATCTGTTAAGGTAACATGTGTTGAATGTGAATCTAACAAATCTAAGTTAGAATCTTTAAAGAATCATAATGATACTCTAGTGAGAGAAATTGCTTCTCTAAATGATACTTATCGACAATCTCTTGAATCTCAAATGAGATCTCGAGAAAAGATTGAAGCATTGTTGACAAGTAACCATGATCTTATAGCTAAGTTATCTGTGAAAATGACAATTAATGACCAAAAGTTTCAAGAAATCTTGAAACATCATTCAAAGATAACCGAGCATGAGAATGAGGTTCTTGAATTGAAGAACAAATTGGGTAAATTTCGAAATTCTTCTTTTCTGTTGAATGAAATTATTGAAGTGTCTGGAAAAAAATATTCAAAGAAAGGTATCGGTTTTGTTGAAATTCCTCCACCATTTCACAATGATTATAAAATTAACCCATTTTCTAAAAAGGAAGAGGAGGTAATTGTGAATGAACCTGTAACTTCAGAAAATCCTAAAACTATTAAATCTGAAATTGTTAAAACCCAATTTGCTCCTCCAAAATCTCATGTTGAAAGCAACAAAGTCTTTGTTGAGAATGTTGACAAAGTAATTATCAAGAATGTGTTTGAACCAGAGGTTATACACAAGAATAAGAACATTCCTAGTTCTAATCATATCCTTTGCGAGCCTCATGAATTTGAGGAAGCTGTGTTTGGTTCACACAAGCCTCATGTGACAAAGGCAGAACAAGTGAAAGTTAAACTTGAGAAGGCAAAGAAATCAGAAAAACCTAAAATTTCTAATGAGGACTTGATGCGTTTCATTAATCCTCCTAGTTCTAAGCCATCATCTACTAGAGTTTTCAAGTTAAAAGGCATGAGTACTATGTTCACTGAAAAAGATATTCCGATTAGTATCATTAAACCAGAACTAATTGAGAGCGTCTTTTACAATGAAACTGACAAGTTAAAAGAGTTGGAACGTCAATATGTTTGTGCCAAAACATCGAACTCATCAGACCCGGTACTGAAAGCAAACAATTGTTAAAACAAGCTAAAAGGGTTCATTTTGTCAAATCAACTGGAACAGATACATTGAAAAGTTTTTCAAATTGTTCTAACCTTGATTTTTATATGAAAAAGAAGTCTGTCACTTCTGATGATTTGGCCAAACTATTCACTGAAAATGTAAAGTATCAACCTTCTGTTGCATATGTTTCTGCCAGGCCTCAACATGTTCATGTTGACATGCGAAGTTGCTTTTTGTGTGGTCAACAAGGTCATGTGGTGAGAAACTGTGGTCAACAGAAAACTCAAAATCTCCATCCTTTTGTCAAGGATCATTCTAAACCGATTCCTGCGATAAAGGAGATCTTGAAACGACCAATGTCGTGTGAGGATGATACACATATTATGTTTTCTAATGTGAATCCTTGAAAGGTGATTCATGTTAATGAGACTCATGGTCAAGTAAAACCCAAGTTTATTCCAACTACACCGTTATGCAAGAATGAAAATTCAAATGTGGTTCAAGCAGCTTACTTAAGACGAAAGTCTAAGAAGTCGGTAACTTATTCACAAGTAGCTGAACAACAGTTGAATTCTGCTAAATTTAAAATTTCTCAAGAAAACCAAAAGGTGCCCAAGACTGAGGCCTGGGCTGCCTTTTTGAACTAATCACTTTCTTTTGTGTGTAGGGTACATCCAAGACCATTTCTGGTCAAAACTGGATTATGGATAGTGGATGTTCTCGTCATATTACTGGAAATCTCAACCTCTTATCAAATGTGAGAAATATTCAAGGGGGTTATGTGACTTTTGCTTGGAATTCTGGGGGTATGATTACACAAGAAGGTGAAGTTTCGAATGGGTATATTACTTTTGAGAAAGTTAACTACTGTGACAAGGTAGATCATAATTTATTAAGCGTGTCGCAAATTTGCGATAAGCAGTACACCACGGTATTTACTGATAAAGAGTGTCTTATCTTGAAACCGGGATACGTGATTCACGGGGACATGGTTGTCATGCGATCACCACGACCAAATGATATTTATGTCTTAAATATGAGTTCTAAAGTATCAACGTCTATCGAAACATGTTTTGTCTCCAAAGCAACCGAGAAGGATTCTATTCTATGGCACCGTAGAATGGGTCACATTCATGTTCGAAAGATGAATTATTTAATGGCTAATGACTTGGTTGAGGGTGTCTCGTTGAAGAACTTTAAGTTATCTGATCACTGCATTGCATGCAAGAAGGGCAAGCATAAGAAAAAGACTCATCCCTCTAAGTTATTAAATTCCATTGATACTCCTCTTGAACTATTCCATATGGATTTGTTTGGTCCTGTGAATCGTGCGAGTATCTCTGGGGATTGGCATTGTCTTGTGGTAACCGATGATTATTCAAGATATTCATGGGTGTTATTTATGAGTTCGAAAGATCAAACGCCTGTTTTGGTACAAAACCTTATCACTAAGATCGAATCACTATACAAACACAAGGTGAGGAGAATTCGAAGTGATAATGGAACTGAATTCAAGAACACTGTATTGGATTTCTTTTGTCTTCAAAAAGGAATTCACCGAGAATACAGTGCACCTTATGTACCTCAACAAAATGGCGTTGCTGAAAGAAAGAATAGAACCTTGATTGAAGCTGCAAGAACCATGCTTGCTGATTCTAAGCTTCCCGTCCAATTCTGGAATGAGGCAGTGAATACAACTTGCTATACGCTTAATCGAGTTTTACCAGTTAAACGACTCAAGAAGACAAGTTACGAGCTTTTGAACAATCGGAAGCCTAATTTAAATTACCTGGAACCGTTTGGGTGTCCGTGTACAATGTTGAAGAAGGATGCGGGTAAATTTGAAGAAAAAGCTATCGAATGTTATTTCTTGGGATATGCATCCCCAAAGAAACGTGTATTTAATTTCACTTCTGGTTGTGTTGAGGAATGGTATCATGTGGACTGTCAAAAGTACACTACTCCTCCTCAAGGGAAAGGTCCCGACTAGATGTTTGACTATGATGGTTTATTTAATTCATTTACTCCTTCAACTGAACATATCGATGAGGATCTGGTTCGAGCATACTTTGAAGATCATTTGGCCATTCCAAGATTTTCAAGTTCTAATGATATTGAAGCTCGACCTGATGCTCCAACTGAAGAACCACATGTTGTTTCTCCAGTTACTGTTGATAATTTATCTTCTTCTTCTTATGATGATCAAGCTGAAGATCAAGTTATTGCACTTGACAGTGATAATGTTTCATCTCCTAAACTTGGTGAACATTATACTAATTTATTTGATAATGTGGTTTTTCCTGAGAATCCCACTCTTCGGATTCATGGATATCATCCACAGGAAAACATCATTGGAGACCTTGATGTGGGTGTACAAACACGTCATCAAGTTGCTTCGTCAAGTGAGAATAACGTATTATGTGCATATGCTGACTTACATTCTTCTGGAATTGTAAATGTTACTAAATTCACTTGCTTTCTATCTCAAGTTGAACCAACAACGCCTCATATGGCTCTTCAAGATCCTTCTTGGGTAGAAGCTATATAAGAAGAATTACAGCAATTTGCAAGGTTTGGTGTTTGGGACTTAATCGACAAACCTGCTAGAGTCAAGAAAGCTATTCCGACTTAGTGGGTATTTAAGTGTGAGAAAGACGATCGAGGGGGTGATTTTCAGAAACAAAGCACGTTTGGTGGTGCAAGGTTTCATCAGCAAGAGGGTATTGATTACACAAAAGTATATGCTCCAGTTGCAAGATTAGAGTCGATTCAAATCTTCCTGGCATATGCTGTCTGGTGCGGGTACAAGTTCTGTTGATAATTCGGGCAAATAGATCATTGTTTATCATGACCATTCGGCTGCCAAACCGATTGAGATGATTGAAGCCAATACCATCATATTTGTGGATGGATCGGGAATGGTTAGAAGTGTAGTGAATAGGGATGAGATTGAGGTTGGTGAGTTCGTTGAAAGGTCTCTAACACGAGGAAGGCATAACAAATGATCCGTCTATTCAAATGAATACGGACTTTATTTATGAAGAAGAGGAGGTTGAGGTAGAAGACGTCACTGCTAAGAAGTATCCTGACTTGTTTCAACACACAAATGTTGATCAAGGTGCTCCAGTATTTGATGAGCAAACATTTAAAGCTGCTGAGGATGATTTGGTAAAGGCATCTAAGGGTAAACAGGCAACTGATGCAGTATTTGATTCACTTGAAGTCATAACCGATGCTGATATTGCTAAGTGGTTCGGCTATAAGAATGTGAGTAAGATTATCAAGGCGTATCGGTATGTCTATCAAGAACGGAAAGATGAAGCTGCAGCTTGGGTCAAAGGAAACCATGTGACTTCTTTCAAGACCGTATCCAAGGTTCATGGTGATATCGTCTCTTGGCTATATGACTCTGATCTTAAGGTATGTATCGTGAAATGGGAGAAGGGGATCCAGTACTACGAGAAGATAATGGACGTTCTTACGCTACCGCGTTGGGATGTTCTTACCCTCGCGTGTCGTCCGTTTATCAATCGTGGTGGCGATCCGGACAGCTGAGTGGTTTCATCAACACTTGCTGTTCGAGGTCAATCATGGTTTCAAATTTTTCAAGCCCCAGGTCCTCACACGTAAACGTATTAATTAAATTGATCCAAGGATGGGCTGGAGGAAGCTTGTTCTTAAGGTAAAGCCGCCGAAGACGATGAAACGTGTGCTAGTGAAGACGATGCACCAACATATGCATCTATCGTTTGACCGCTGGTACTACGACAATCGTACTAGCGAGGCCGTCATTGTGTTGGGTAAAGGTTTGAAGACTGAACTTATTAAGATTATCGACCCGATGTGGTTGGTTAATTTAACAAGATTTTGATTGAACGCAATGAAGACTATGATCTGGCTATGCAATTCCAACGCGTTGTGCGTGTTTGTTATGAAAACGGGATTCATAGCTGCAGAAACTGGTAGTCCAAGCGTTTCAAGTATATTAAAGACAAAGAGCTCAAGACGAGGGGGGTGTCTGTTAGTGCACGGTTTTACATCTCGAGTCTTTGTATTTATTATTAACGTATTTGTCTTTTGTTTTATGTAATAAACAATTAAGTTATATTGTAGTTCGCTAATGTATGAGTCTAGTTCGCTAAGGATGTTTAGCGAACTAGCTCTAAGTTAATATCTTCCTGATTCGTTAGGGATGTTTAACGAATCATGAGATGATTCGTTAAGTTATTTATCCTTTTATGTATGTAACGAAGTGCATCCTTAGTTCGTTAGGGGATGTTAATGAACTAGGTCCATCTTCCTATTTATAGTGAACTCTGTTCACAAGTTATTTAAGTTTTTGAGAGTTAATTAACGAAACCCTGTCCAATCTCTCTCGATCTTCATCTTAATATTATACATACATACACATACTACTACTGATAATCTATATATATATATATAACATACAATCAAACGTAACTATGAGCTAGATCCGTAATTAGGATTAATCGTATTCATACAGATTTGAGATCTGTTTATAGTTTAAGGATTGATCCAGGTTCAAACAGATGCTGGGGATTTCAGATTCAGGATAGGTTGTATCTACTCTGGACTCGCCTCTACCCCCCTTTTGGTGACCATCTATCCCAATAATTTGCCAGCCTTCACTCCGAAATGGCACTTTGCAGGGTTCAGCTTCAGGTTATATTTGTCGAGGATATCAAATGCAGTCTTGAGATCTTGGAGGTGATCCTCAGCTTTCTTGGGCTTCACCACCATATCATCAATATAGACGTCCATCGTGTCCCCCAGTTGCTCTTTAAACATCATGTTAAGTAACATCTGATAGGTCGCACCTGCATTTCTGAGTCCAAAGGGCATAGCAATATAACAATAAATACCTGTGGGAGTCATGAAGGTCGTTTCTTCTTGATCTGAGGGCTCCATATGGATTTGCTGAATCCTGAGGATGCGTCCATAAATGTCAGCATCTCGTGGCCGGCTGTAGCGTCTACCATTGAGTCAATATGTGGTAGAGGGAATGGATCTTTAGGACAAGCCTTATTCAAGTCTGTAAATCCACACAAACTCTCCATTTCCCATTCTTTTTCTGTACAACCACCACATTTGCTAACCATCGGGGATATTGAACTTCCCTAATCATTTTTTCCTTTAAGAGTCTTTCTACTTCATCTTGAATGATTATGTTTCTTTCAGGTGCAATCTTTCTTCTCTTTTGATGGATTGGCCTGAAAGAATTATCAATTCCAAGTTTATGTATTATAATATCTTTGGAAATACCTATCATATCTTCATGTTTCCATGCAAATGTTGACAGCCTTGACTTGAGGAAATCGAGCAAATTTGACTCAATATCCTCAGGAATGCTTGTTCCTATCAGCACTTTGACTTCAGGATCCTCGAGACAAGGAAGTAATTCTTTAACTTCTTACTCCCTGGCCTCCATTACGTCTCGTGCTGGCTTCTGTAATTGCTACGCTTACTGGGATTTGGCAGTACACTTCATAGAAGAGGTGTAGCAATTCTTTGCATCTTGTTGATCACTTATGATTTTGATAACTCCACACGAACTTGGAAGTTTCACACACTAGTGGTAAATGGAGGGGACTGTTTCCATGTCGTGTATCCAGGGCCTGCCTAATATAATATTTCAACAAGACAAACAGTCAATAACACAAAATTTTTGCATTTTATTTACCCCTTCGACATATACTGGGAGCTTGATATCCCCAATTGTATTCTTAGTTTCTCCACTGAATCCAACCAATACTGAGGAACTGGGGATAATCTCATCTTCAGGAATATTCATCTTTTTCAGAACATCTAGTTGAATAATGTTGACAGAGCTTCCACCATCTATGAGGATCCTGCGCACATAATGGTTAGCCACATATAATGTTATTACCAAACTATCATGGTGAGGATCCTGAATATTGACTCTATCGCTTTCATCAAAGGATATGGTCTTTGCTTGAGTGAGAATAGATGTCTTTGTTGGTCTGTCAACCACTTCTTACTTTCTTTGGTCAGCATTTCTTTTTGCAGCAGAATAAGAGGTTCCACAGATGTCAGATCCTCCGGATATGAACAGGATTGTTTTTGCATCCGTTGGTGGAGGAGTCGGCTTTTCAGGAACTTTTTCAGGATTTTGCTCTCTTCCCTTTCTCCTACCAAGTAGCTCTTTCAAGTGGCCCTTGCTGAGAAGATAGCTTATCTCCCTTCTGAGTGCAATGCAATCCTCAGTCAAGTGCCCAAAGTCTTCATGAAAGGCACACCACTTTGATTTGTCTTTCAAGGCTCCTTGTTTTTTCATCTTCTTTGGCCACCTGGCTTTCTCACCTAAGTCCTGCATGGCACACATTAGTCCACCAATATCAATAGAAAAACAATATTCAGAGACCTTAGGATATTCTTCATCATCTTCATCATCTACTGCATTGATCCTGGGGTTATCAGGCTTATAGTAAAGTTTTGATCAATATGATTTTCCCGGGGATTCGACTTTCCTGTTCGTCTGATCATACTTCAGGATACCGATCTTAAACTTTTTCTTGTCATCTTCTAGCCTGATAAACCTCAGAGCTCTGCTTCTTGCTCCGTCTAACGACCTGCATGGAGTCATAACAAGATCATCAAATAAAGAGGAGTTTTTCTCTAACCCCAATTTAAGAGCATCCACTGCCGAAGCCGGGTTTAGATTTGGAATCTCCAACGACTCCTTACTAAACCTGGTAATAAAATCTCTCAAGGATTCCCCAGGAATCTGGGTAACCCTGTAAAGATCACCTGTCATTTTCTCAAATGTTCTACTGAAAGAAAACTGATTATTGAACAAGTTAATTAAATGAGAAAAGGAAGTGATAGTAATAAGAGGAATACTCAGTAGCCATTTCATGGCTGCTCCGGTCAAGGTGGACCCAAATCCCTTGCAAATACATGCTTCCTTGATTTCCATAGGGATTGAGTTTATCTCCATACGCTCTCTATATTGTGCAACGTGTTCCTCAGGATCCGTTGAACCATTATACAGTTTCATATTTGGGGTTTGAAACCGTTTTGGAATCCGTACATCACCAATTGATGGCACAAATCGGGATATTCTGTGACTATCAGTGGGAACTTCAGCTATGGGACGGATTACACCGGGAACATTTGAAATCATGTCCTTGAGCTTCTGTAATTCTCGGGTTAAACTTGAACTTATGCTTGCATCCTGCAAAAATCCTTGATTAGCATTAAATGGAATTGTATTGAAAGAGTTACCCTGATTAATATTTTGAGGAACAGTCTGGGTGTTGTAGCTCGTATTCCCAAACGTAGTGTTTCATGGAGTGACAAATGGAGCGGCCGAAGTGTTAGCCTGCATCAGGATGAAGTCTCCCTGGTGCACCTCAGAGGACCCTGCAAACTGCTGAGTCTGAGCAAATGGCTGCTGAGGATTGAAGGACCCTGATGGAGGCACTCCTGAGAATCCTGCTTGTTTCTGAAATCCTAAGGATAACGCCTGCTGATAAAGACCTGAGGATCCCATTTGGTGGGAAAATCCTGAGGATCCGGACTGCTGGAACGATCCTGTGGGTCCTCCTTGCTGCGACAATCCTGAGGATAACGCCTGCTGATAAAGACCTGAGGATCCTGACTGATGGAACAATCCTGAGGATCCCGCCTGATGGAACAATCCTGAGGATCCAGACTGTTGGAAAAATGAGGATCCAGGATTGTACGCCATGGCCGACTCCCGATGCACCAATCCTGAAGATCATGAAGGAGTGCAATCTAGAGATCTCGGGATTAGTGGTGTAAATTGTTCCACCGGCTTTTTGGCCTTCCTCATATCTTCTAGTTCCTTCACAAGCATTTGGTTGGTCTTATTCTGGCGATTCATCTATTCCTGTAACCGTCTATATAGAGATAGAAGGTCGTTATTGGACACCATGATGGGATCCTGGGGAGACAGCCTCGATCCCGAGAACACGGGAGTAGCAGATTTCTTCTGAGTGTTGTTAGGTTTCTTCAGGATACCACCAGCAGGAGGAGGAGGCATAGAATGCCTCACAGAGGAATCTGAAGCCGAAACAGAATTAGAAACAATTTTCGGTTGGGTAGACATGTTGTGGATGTTGAAAGTAGGGTTTAGTTTGAGAGTTGATAATGATCAAAGCACCGTTTGCCCCACGGTGGGCGCCAAATTGTTTCGGTCAAAAATTAACAAAGTAACTTTTGATCAAATTAGTACGTGAGATAGAGTGATTGATTGAAAAATGAGTGAACACAACGATTTGATTACGAGGGACAAAGCCCTTGATTGTGAGAATCTCCAGCACAAAAAACCCCGGACGGTGAAAACTATCACCGTCAATTTTATTAATAACAAAAAGATGGTTACAAGTGGTGGAGCTGATAATAAATCGGATGCTAAGTGTTACAATGAGTGCTAGTAGCTAAAGCAGTGTAGTGTGTGTTCTAAATGATATTATCAGCTCGTTTATATAAACAAAAAGTTACAACAGAAATTCCGAGAAATCCGGGATAAACCCTAGACTAAGTCCTCCACTATTCGTTGTTGCCCACGTTCAAGTTGACGAAGTTTCAGTAGTAGCCGTTGCAAACCCACATTCTTATAATCACATTAAACACGTGGTCTTATCTACAAAACAAACAAAATAATAAAGGACAGTTGGATATCCCGAAGTATAACCCTCAGAATACTTGTATCGGCAGGATAGGCTGAAATCCCTAACTAACTCTCCGAGTATCCCGGAACTGAAAGAGTCTTCCAATATAGTCGCTGGAGCACTCTTCTTTGAGTCTATCCACGTTCATCAACGTTCATCCCACGTGCTAATATTAACTATAAGTGCGAGATTTCAGCATACAGTCAATATTTGACCGTAGACCATTACTTGGCCCTCACTCCTAACGGTTTTAGCTCATTCGACACGTTTTCTTCAACCACCAACCGTGTATTTCGCATGGACTAAATCAACAATGAATATCTGCATTTATAAATCAACGCAAGAGAGAAATATCTATTTATTAGCATTAATAATCAGGATACTAAACTTATTCGAGAATCCTGAACATATTCGGGATCCTAAGCATATTTAGGATCCTGAGCTGACCACAGATCCAACTATAAAATTTGGGCCCTAACAATGATATGGCGGAAAATGCTTCTTAAAGAGCATTAACTATTACACATGACCTAAGTGAAATAATTGCATATTATTATGAAAACTTTTAATACAATTTAAATTTTATCTAATATTTGAATATTTTTACACTATTTTTTCCATTAAGTTAGGGATAATTTGGTAACTTCGTTATTTTCTTTTCTTCTAAACGCTTATATCTTGTAAACACGAAATCCACAAATCATAACATCAAAATCCAAATCCTAAATCCCTAAACCCTTTCTCCATATCATCATAGGGTTTGAATTTTTACGATATTTGAGGATTTAGGATTTGGATTTTGATATTATGATTTGGGGATTTAGGGTTTACAAGATATAAGCATTAAAAATAAAGAAAATAGCGAAGTTATCAATTTATCCCTAATTTAATGGAAAAAATAGACGGGGTTAGAAAAAAAGTACTAAAAATGCAAGTGTTTTAAAACTGAGGTAGCCATTTGCACAAAATAAAGAATATGTACTAAAGTTGCGTAGTTAGCCAAACCACAGGTACTAAAATGGCACTTAACTCTTTTTTTAGTTAACTTAATATAATATGCATGTAAGGCTTGGAACTTGTGGGCTTGGGTCGGGCCTTGACTTGTAGTATTAAATCTTGATCAAAAAGACCCCTAGAGTCTTCAAACTTTAGTCTTTTCTCCATTAAAACTCATAACCTACAATTAATATTCAATCTTTGTAAAATCATGCAAAAACCATCCATAACTCTTATTTATTATACTATTAAGCAATTAAAACATGATAAAACGATACGGAAAGTAAGTGTGTTTTACAACACATCAAACATCCCCACACTTAAGTCTTTTTCGTCCCTGAAAAAGAATTCTACACAGGATCATAACCAAGTGATAAACAACAAACTCCCAGATTATTTATCATTATTAAAGCACAAGAAACAACTTGGCATATTGATCGCGATTGCCGATATTGTTGTCCACTTAAACCCAGCCACCAGCCAATCAAGCCCCCCTTTTGCATTAAACATTTTAAGTCTAAAAATTAAGGCTACACCTACCCCATCTCAGATAAAGAGAGCTAGAAGAACTAGAGTCGAAGCAAACTGGTTCGACAAATCACCATAAGCCAAGGACTCGTTGATGGTACTAATTAGATGCACTTGGGGAAATTTGGATGGATGAATGGTCATGTGGAGGTCGTACGAGCTATTCCTAAATATTAATGCACTTTGTCCTATAAATTCCTACTTTGATATTTATCGACTAAGAACCTTCGAGCCCCAATAGTGTATCCTCAGAGTCACTATCCCCAACGTAACACGTAAACTCTAAGTCTCGTTTAGTATGTGCATCTTTGGCCTCTTTTACTAACTTTAAAGAATGCTTCTTTGGCATTTTACAAAGCATTTGCTTTTCTTGAACAACTTTTGAGAATACACATAACTTTCAAAACAAACTTCTCTTTTTTTTCTTTTTTTCTTTTTTTTCAATCTTTTATATCACCCTAAAATATATAACTATTTCTAAGCTCGTAAAAAGATGGACATGTGGTGTGTGCTGGTTTGAGTGCATATAATTCTTACCATCTCAAAGTTTTCAAATTCTGGTAATCCTCCCTAAGCATCGAAATTCGGTTTCACCGGTTTTCAAATTATTATATATAAAAAAACTGCTAAAGAGGACTATCAAAGCTAGTTGGGCCTACCGACACATCCCAAATCAGATATGCAAACCATCTCTTTTATTATTATTATATTATATATTTTTCAAAAGTTCCGAGAGTTCGTTAGCACATTGGTAATAATATCATTTCCTGCTTAACATAGAACAAAAACAATTTTCAAGGGACATTTTTTTCCTTTAAAAACAATTTTTTTTTATTTTTTTTATTTTTATTATTTTTTAAAGAATTTTTCCTACAACTAAGTAAAATAAATTCTCATCCCCACACTTAGAACTAAATCGTCCTCGATGAGAACAAGGAAAAGAAATAAAATAAAATTAAAACTTAAAATAGCAAAACGTAAAATAGAGAACGGGTTACTCCCCAGGTTTATATGCTGATTCTTCACAAGGTGTGTATTAATCGAACGACCGTATAGCATTTCATTCGCAGCCACAACCTCGGGAGGACCAGTTCCAAAATACCATCAGAGCTACCATGCGCATAATAATACCTGCAATAACTTAAACTCGCTCGCATGTAGCCGCATACAAAACATAAAACAAAAACATAAGAAATAAACATTTTTTGTGTTATTGTATTTTTCTATTTTTTTATTTTTATGTTAATTTTTTAATTTTTATGTATTTTTTTAATAAATAACAAAAATAAAACAGATAAAAAATAAAATCACAATACACACTCTACAACTCGGGTTGTATCCCGAGTGATGCATCCAACGCATCTACGCCTCGGTGAATAAGTCAAGGTAGAATACCTCGACTGTCAGATCAGCAACCGGCTCGCCTATGTAGTGCTTCAACCTGTGACCGTTCACCTTAAACTTCCCGCTCTGATCTTGTATCTCAATAATGCCATACGGGAATACCTTAGTGAGCGTGAACGGTCCCGACCATCGGGATTTCAACTTTCCCTGGAATAACCTCAACCGGGAGTTATACAATTAGACCTTATCCCCACACTTGAACAGCTTATTACCCTTCAGCTTTTAATCATGCAATTCCTTCGTCCGCCCCTTATACCTAAATGTATGTGCATATGCGTGATCCTAGAGCTCCTCTAACTCGTGCAACTGGTGGAAACGATTGCCCTCTGCGGTGGATAAATCAAGATTAACCCTCTGAAGGGCCCGTGAAGCACGGTGCTCCAACTCAACAGGAAGATAACAGGCCTTCCCATAAATCATGCGAAATGGTGTGGAACCAGTCGGAGTCTTGTAGGCTGTACGGAATACGTCATCTAATTTGTCGGACCAATCCCGACGATTTGAACCAACCGTTGTCTCGAGAATACGTTTGATTCCCCGATTACTCACTTCCACTTGCCCACTAGTCTATGGGTGGTAGGCGGTCGCAAGCCGATGGGTGACCCTATAGCGCTGCAACGCCTTACCCATCCGCGAATTGCAGAAGTGAGTACCTCGATCACTGATCAAGGCATTCGGGACACCAAAGCGAGCAAAGAGATTTTTAAGAAAACGGACTACCACTCGGGCATCATTCGTGGGTAAAGCCTTGGCCTCAACCCACTTTGACATGTAATCGACAGCCACGAGTATGCACTTGTTCCCACGCGAAGATGGAAACGGACCTTTAAATCAATGCCCCACACATCGAAAACCTCACAAACTTGAAGAGCATTCTGGGGGAATTTCGTTTCACGGCGAAATGTTGCCAACACGCTGGCAACGATCACAACTCCTAACAAACGCATGTGCGTCTTTAAAGATAGAAGGCCAGTAAAAACCAGAATCAAAGACTTTCTTCGCCGTCGAACTCACACCTCGGTGACCTCCTATCGATCCCACGTGACAATGGCTCAGAATCTGTCATCCCTCCTTAACATCTACACACCTCCTAATAAGTTGATCAGCACCGATACGGAAAAGATACGGGTCATCCCACAAGTAGAACTTAACATCAACAAAGAATTTCTTCTTTTGCAGGTAAGGCATCTTCGGGAGGTACCCGTCAGCAAGGTAGTTCGCGAAGTCAGCGAACCATGGAAGACCCTCCTCCTGTGCCGTAACAAAAATGAGACTCTCCATCGGAAAACGATCGTCGATCCTGACCCTCGAATATCCTAACTCAGCTCCCTCTAGACGTGAAAGATGATCGGCCGCCACATTTTCGGCCCCCTTTTTATCACGGATCTCAATATCAAACTCTTGAAGCAACAGGATCCATCGGATAAGACTAGGCTTAACATCCTGCTTGTTGAAGAGATATCGAATAGCAGCATGATCCGTGTAAACAATCGTCTTGGACAGAATTAAATAGGACCTAAATTTATCGAATGTAAACACCACAGCTAAAAGCCCTTTCTCGGTGGTGGTATAGCTCTCCTGTGCGCCGTTTAAAGTCCGGCTAGCGTAGTAGATCGGATGGAAGTGTTTATAAGCAAACGTTCCGTAAGGAGAGGTAAATGTGGTTTTCTCCTGGTCATCGGGGGCCATCGGAACCTGGAAATACCCGGAGAAACCATCTAGAAAGAAGTAGTACTATTGACCCGTCAAACGCGCCAACATCTTATCAATGAAGGTTAAACGAAAGTGGTCTTTCCTGGTGACATCATTTAGTCTGCGATAGTCGATGCAGACTCGCCATCCCGTCACAGTCCTTGTGGGAATAAGCCCGTTCCTCTCGTTGGTGATGACAGTCATGCCACCCTTTTTAGGAACCACTTGGACTGTACTCACCCAAGCACTATCAGAAATGAGGAAAATGATCCCCGCATCAAGGAGTTTAATGATCTCCTTCTTCACGACCTCTTGCATTTTCGGATTAAGCCGCCGTTGTGGCTGAACGACGGTTTTGAAATTATCCTTCATGAGGATTTTATGAGTTCAAAACGAAGGGTTGATACCCTTAATATCGATAATCTTCCATGCAATCGCCTCTTTGTGCTCTCGCAGCACCCTCAACAACTTCTCCTTCTCGACCTCCGTCAAAGCAGATGCAATAATAACTTGTAGCTCTTCATCTAAAAACGCATACTCTAGATGGGCAGGCAAATCCTTAAGCTCTAAGGAAGAAGGAGGACTCTCGACGGAAGGTCGGTCCATAGGATCGTCTCGTACGATCTCAGCAGACATGCCAGATTCAGGGATATGCGACTCGGTGTCATCATCCAAGGACTAATTGGTCATGGCGACCATCTCAATATCTGAAATCTCCCTATAGAGAATCTGGGTGTCGGAGGCAGATCCTCCACAGATTTCGCTGAAAAACTCCCCAACATGTTCCATGATGGTATCGATGAAGTATAAGGAGTCATCAGCAGACTTGGGGTGTTTCAGTGACTGTCGAAGGTCAAAATTGGTGTTCTCATCCCCAACTCTCAAAATCAACTTACCCTCGCAGACGTCGATCAATGCTTGTGCACTGGCAAGGAATGGTCAGCCTAAGATAAGTGAGACACTATCATCATTGTTCATGTCCAAGATGACAAAGTCCACCGGGAAGATGAACTTGTCGACACGAACTAGCATGTTCTCGACCACCCCTCAGGGGTATTTCACAGAACGATCAGCAAGCTGGATACTCATACGGGTAGGCCTTGGTTCGACTAGACCCAACTTGCGATACACGGAATACGGCATGAGATTAATACTGGCACCAAGATCTGCCAGCGCATGAACAACCGTATTATCACTCAAGATGCAGGGAATCGTGAAACTCCCAGGATCAGACATCTTTTCTGGTAACTTTCTCTGCAAGACTGCAGAGCAACCAGCACTCAGTGGGATGGAAGAGACTTCAGCTAACTTCCTCTTATTCGAAAGAATATCCTTAAGGAACTTTGAATATTTGTGCATTTGCGTGAGTCCACAAGGAATGGAATGTTAAGATGAAGCTTCTTCAAAAGATCAAGAAATTTAGAGTTCTGCTCCTCGTCTCTATCCCAACGGACTCTCCCGGGATATGGAAGTCTAGGTTTGTAGAATCTCGTTGGTGTGCTGGGTAATGGCTGATTTTCGGCCTGTGCTGCACTTCTTGGGCTGCGCCTCTGATGCACCTTGGCCGGTGGAGACTCCAACTGAATCTCCTCATCCACCTGCTCCTCTACATTTACTGCAGGCTCCTCCTGACTCACGGGCTCGCTACATGCCCCTGCACAACTCCTCGTCGTCACAGCCTTCGCGAAGGCCTTTGGATTTGGTTCAGTATTACTTGGAAGTGTTCCTTGCGACCTCTCATTCAATCGACTCGAAATCTCTCCCATCTGCCGCTCAAGATTTTGAATTGACGCTCTCTGATTTCTCATGAATGACTCGTGCTCCCGAAATTTCTCTTGAGTCTCTTTTTAACGGGAGTCCTCTCAAGGCATAAGCTGCGACAGCATCTATTTCTGCTGTGCTATCATCTCCTCTAACGTGGGCTTCTTCTCCCCACTACTCGCTCCCTCACCAGAATCTTGGAATAGACTCTGACGCTGCTGGAAGCCGGACTGATTTTCGTTCCTCCAGTTGGAATTTTGGTTACCTCTCTAACCCGAATTATAAGAATTGAAAGAATTTTGATTTCGGTTCGGATTACTGACGAAGTCTACAGCCTCTTCCTGGAAACCTACGGGGCACTGAATGGTATCATGCCCTCCTCTACAAATCTCACACGGCTTACTCTTCACCAGCAAGTCCTTCACGATCATCGCCAACGCCTCAACCTGTGCCGCAAGTGCGGTGCTCGTGTCGACCAAATGCATGCCGCGTGATAAGGAGTCGACGGTTTTGGTGCTCTTAGCGGGTGGTCGATGGTATCCACTCATGGCTAAACCGTTAAACAAAGCAATGAACTCATCGGTATCCTTTGTCGTCAATAAGTTGCCTCCCGCAGCCGTGTCGAGCATACTCTGAGTCGCGTATGTCTCTCCGTTATAGAACTTCTCAACAACTGCCCAGTGTTGCAGGCCGTGGTTCGAACATAAAGCTAGTAGATTTTTGAATCTCTCCCATGCCTTGTAGAAGCTCTCAGTGTCCTCCATCTGGAAAGAATGAATCTGGTTACTCAAACGAGCGGCCTTAGCCGGAGGATCGTATTTTTCAAGAAACTGGGTCTGCATGGCGGCCCAAGTAGCAATGGATCCCTGTGGGAGGGACTCAAGCCACAGACTCGCATGATCAACGAGTAAGAACGGAAAAATGCGGAGTTTGATGGCGTCTTCGGATACGCCGGCAAGATGAAAAGTGTCGCAAATACGTGTAATGCGAGTGAGATGAGAATGTGGGTTCTCCTAGAGCAACCCATGAAATTGAGCAGAATGTGAGATGGTGTTCAGAATGTTCGATGGAATCTACCAATTCGTGTTACCTGCGATGGCTGGTGGAGCAATGTTGGATCTCGCGCCAGCGTTGACCGGAAGGGCTCGGTCTGCAACTGTCCTCCTCTGTGGTGTTGCGTCGCCCATGATCCTATCTCTAATGACGGGTTCAGAAAAAGTAGGAAAAGAGGATGTATTACCAACATACGATGAAGAAGAACTGGAAGGCGGCTTGGTACGACGTCTCTCACTCAACTCTCTCTGGTTCGGAAAATCCTTCGGCTTCTGGTGGTCCTAGAGATCGAGTACGTCGCATACAACTAATAAAATAAACGAAATAAACTAAAATTAGTTAAACTATTTTAAACTAACAAACAAAGCAAATAAGAAAAACAAGTAGCAAACAAGGTAAGTCCTAACTCGAGTCGTTCTCAATACGCCTCAAACCGGGTCCCCGGCAACGGCGCCAAAAACTTGATGTGTGTCTAATGATGCTCTTTCTAAGTAACTCACAACTAAGCTTTAAATTTATAAAACAAGACTCCTAAAGAAACCACACAAAATCGGCAAGTGTACCGATCACTAATAGTATAGAACTAAGGAAGTCCGAGTATCAAACACAAGGACACGTGAAAACGTTTTTAGTACTTAACCCTAACCAAGACTCACCTAAGAATAATATTTTTTTAAAATAATTTTTAATTATTAACTACTTGACCTAATTTACTTTAACTAACTTAAAAGACTTAACCTACCAAGATTAGACGAAACTTTGAGAATGAGACTTATCAATAGAGAAAACGACTACCTAGGTAAGAATCCTATTGAAGGTATAAAAAACTAATGGATTGAAGAATATCACGACACCGGTATCTAAGGATGACACAACTAAGGTTCACTCAAGAAAGCTAGATCACCTCTCGGTCTCACCAACAAACCCTAACTTACACTTCGTTGATTTTAAGAACAAACCGAGTAACGAATTGCTAAAGTGCTCTAATGTCGACTCTCCTCTCGGTCTCACCGACACACTACCCTAATGGAGACGAATACTACGCAACCAAGGATAGAGGAACAATTTAGTTTAACTTAAACTAGGTCAACTAATCGCTCACAAACCCAAACCCGACAAGAACCGAACCCGCTCTCGCGCGATCCTAATCCTAACAAGCAAAAGCTATGAGACGACCTTACTTCATATCACCTCTCGGTCTCTAAGAAGGTGCCTACCCGCTGATTTTAACTAATTAACATACTCACTTAAACCCTGTGGTTTTACAACCCGCAAACAATCTCTAAACACAAAGTAAAGAGTTCAAACAAGCTAAAATCAACCAAAACTGATTCAATCAATCAAAGCAAGAGGTATATGAGTATAATTAATCAAAACATAGCCACTAAACACAACCTAATTCAATGTTAAACCAAACTTTTCATTAACAAAACAAGTCATGATGATCAACAATACATATTAGTTACTAAAACCTAACAATATTCATCTAACCTAGGTAGAACTAACTAGTTTAGCCTAACATTAATTTTTAACAGCAGCTATACATCAAAGTAAACAACATAAAACTCAACCAAAACATAATTAAACTCATTCAATGATCAAGATAAATCAAGCATAAGTCAAACTTCAATTCAATTGCAAAACTGTTCAAGTAAAAGATCAAAATCAGCAAGTTATGAATCTTGAACAAAAGAACAAAGTTTATAAGAATTATACTTAATATTATAGAAGAGTTTATGGATGATTAAGGTCCCTAGCTGCTGTACAAGTCTTCCTTGGTCTTCTTCTCTTCTTCCAGCCGCCACAAGTCTCCCACAAAAGCTTTTTCTTCTTCCTTTGGCTGCTGCAAATCCCGATCGGACCAGCTAGGGTGTTAGGGTTCTTTTATTTTTTTTAATTAACTTAATATAATATGCATGTAAGGCTTGTAACTTGTGGGCTTGGGTCGGGCCTTGACTTGTAGTATTAAATCTTGATCAAAAAGGCCCCTAGAGTCTTGAAACTTACTCTTTTCTCCATTAAAACTCATAACCTACAATTAATATTCAATCTTTGTAAAATCATACAAAAACCATCCATAACTCTTATTTATTATACTATTAAGCTATTAAAACATGATAAAACGATACGGAAAGTAAGTGTGTTTTACAACACATCAATTCATAGTGGAGATACTAGTTTATAAGAGAACACACTCTTAATTACAACCGGGATTTACCGATTTTATTTTCTCATACAAAGCACCCATAATGAAACGATTTATAGGAGGGTACGTATTGCTAACAGCACTCGGAATACTTGTATTCAATGAGAGTGAAGTTGTGCAACATCAGATTCTAGATGAATATTTAAAGACGGACTATGTCTGATAACATTTTTCATAACTTATTTCTTTCCAAATAACAACATTTGATCTTGTTGATTTGGCGAAGATGATTGAATACATTTTTCAGGATCCTTGTAATTTCTTCCCACAACACTTACCTACCGCTAAAGCACAACCCATACTTAGATTCATAGTGGAGATACTAGTTTATAAGAGAACACACTCTTAATTACAACCGGGATTTACCGATTTTATTTTCTCATACAAAGTACACATAATGAAACGATTTATAGGAGGGTACGTATTGCTAACATGCACTTGGAATACTTGTATTCAATTGAGAATGAAGTTGTGCAACATCAGATTCTGGATGAATATTTAAAGACGAACCACGTCTATGTCTAATAACTTATTTTTAACTTATTTCGTTCCAATAACAACATTTGATATTGTTGATTTGGCGAAGATGATTGAATACATCTAATGTGTTTTTTTTGTTGGCAGAAACCACCTATATACCAACCAACCCCTATTGGTGACCTCATGAGTTGCGCATACCTAAATGCTAGATAATAATTTACCGGCTTTTTTGTTGATTTAGATTTAGCTACAAAGACTGGTCATTCTAACCAAATATTTAGAGCACATATAACATATTTGAGTTATTTTATACGATGCCATAATGCCATTGTAATTGTGGATGAGTTTATTTTATTGTTTTTTAATCCGACGGTTTGGAGATCATCGGTTGATGAGGAAAATATAAACTAATTTCCCGACACGGATAGTGGCATAGATTATGATTGGCCATATGGAGAACATGGTATCTAGTATTTTGTAAGCTCTGTTGTCATATCTGTATATTATATTTTGGATTAGAACAATTACCTAAAGAATCTTGATACCTATAGTATACAAGTGTTGAAAAGGTTATAATTGATTTTTAGTTTTCAAACTTAATGGTAGTTAAGATTCTTATAAGACGTAATACACTAATTAAAACACTAAAAAATGGCCATATCATCCTTAAGAGGAGTGTACATAAACGAAATGAGCCGATTATGATATTGCTTAAGTTGTGTATGAAATTGGTTCAAGTTAAAAAAAATAATAACGATATTCTCGTTATTCGGGATGGATAGATTAGTATAATAGCGTATAGAAGACAATAAATAATAAATAACTTACAATTTTATATGAATGAGATGAGTTTAACCATTCTGTTTTGTACAAGTGTGTTATTTACAGCAAAACGAGCAAACTGATGTTGACAGTTGTTGCTACATGGGTCTTTTAAGATAGATTTGTAAGTCTCCCAATGAAGAACCCAGTTGTTGCCCAAGGTACAGCAGTATAAATAGTATGTACCTTAAAAAATGCCTCACTCGCCTATGGTTACACTTGGTAAGATGATGTTTTTGATTTTGTGGAAAAATATAGGAAAATTAGATTTTAATAATTCAAACTTTGACCGCCCCAACTTTGAATATATTTTCCTTCAATGATCTCATAATAATTGAAAGTTAACCTACTTAGTTTTTGCTTTCGTGGCATATCATTCAGTCCACACAAATAACACTACACTGATATGCCAACTGGTGTGCCACGTGTACTGCCTGGTTTGCTAACTGGACATGTCGTAGATACACAACGTGGGTCGACTATTTCACCTATGTCCAAACCTGGCGAACTAAGTTAGAAGCATAATTGTGGCACGTCATGATGCAAGTGTGCTAAGTTCAAAGTGTGTGTCTCCTCTAGGGGTAAACAATAAGTAAAGAGTGTTCCACCTTATAAACCATCAAACAAACAACTTCGAGCATCAATCTTTCATTCATTTTAGTTTTGTTTTGGCATTGTATGATTCGTTGTGAAGCTCTCGCGTAAATAATAAGAAAATAACCCAAGTTAGACGGTTATTTATATTTAAAGTTAAAAAAACAAGGAAAAAAAAAAGAAGTCATTTTCTCATGAGTTAACAGGATTCTTAAACTTATGTAAAAGGATGTGATATAGACCCACAATCTCCATGAGTGTTCACTATTTAATTCATGGTTGAAGCTAGTGTTTTGAAAAGAAGGATTCCATTTGTTGGATTAGACCCTTATTTTGGTCTAGAATAACCATATGGTGGTCGACTTATGAAAGTGGTGTCACCATAGGGTAGACAACCCGTTTATTCCGGAATGATTCCATCAAAGTCTTATAACCCTTTAAAAAGGTTCAAGGATTAGTTTATGTATCATCATCATCTTCATACTTAGTAAATCTCCCCTATAGCAAAGTTATGGTAGGGTTTGAAGAGGGTAAGATGTAGACAGTCTTACCTCTACCCCGTAGGATTAGAGAGGCTGTTCTCGGTGAGACCCCCGGCTCAATAGTAGTTTTGCATTAAGCCTTGGACATAAGGCACATAGCGCTCAACCATTGGGACACAGGTTGATTGGTGCATGTACCCTTGTCTTTCGGCCATCAGCGCCACCACAGACGCCTGATTAACCTTACGCCACGTTTAATGTTATTTTCATTAAATTAGTATATAACGTCAAAATTAGTGCAATTTCACTTTTTCCCACGCGATATTAATTATGTGCGCGCACCACAAGTAGAGCATGACTAGTTTATTTATACGATGTCTAATTTTTTTATCTGAAAACCTTTACTAAGTCGAATAGGATTGTTCTCAAGTAAGAATGAGTCAGTTTGGTTATTGGCTTCCAGTGGACCTATAATCCATGTTTTGGTTTTTAAATCTTGATAAGCAATCGCTTTTGGTTATAAATGGTTCAGTTATTAGAATTTATCTTTTGGTTGAGCTTGTGCAATGAACATGAATGGATTATATATAATACGTACATCTAAGTATATAATGTGTCACATACAATATTAGACAATTGGCCTAACGATACCAAAGAGCTTAATAAAGTTTTGCCATTTCAAAAGTTAAGTTCAAATTTTGTGTTTGCCTTAGAAAGTGTAATTTAGACTATCCACTATCACAACCCAAACCAATCCAATTATTTATTAAAAAATTAATTTATTTCTCTTTCATATATACAGCCCAACCCAATCCAGTATTTCACTAACTATCAAAACCAACCTAAACCAATATTTTATTAAAAAATATGCTTCATTTTTTTTATCAAACTTATATCAAAATGTTTAATATTTTTATAAATAAAACCTGTTGTTACATTTTTTTTAAAATGTTAAAAGTTGTATTTTTCATGAAAAAATCAAGTTAGGTATAAAAGTTTGATTGCAAACTTGGGTTGCTGGAACAACCTAGGTTGCAACCGTTTGTGGACACAAAAAGAATTTCCAATTATTTCATTAAAATGTTTTTTTGTCATTTTGTGTCATCTTGCAACCGGTTGTGATAAATGGTCATCATAGTGGATAGTCTTAGAAGTAGAGTAAGAGTGTTTAAGTTGCTGTTCCAAAACAGGAAAAAAAAAGCGTTTTTTAATTTATAAAGAATAATAAGCAAAAAGAGTAATGTGTTGTATATATAAGAAAATAGACAATATCGAAGATATAACATATATAATATTTGTAATCAATAAAAATATATAAAGTTGGTTTTAATAATGATTAGTTTTTGTTAATTCGGTTATTCCTAAGCTTATAATCAAAATATATATAACCATAATACTAATGATTAAAAAAATAATTAAAATAACCAAATTATCAGAATCTCAATCAATTCAGTTATTTAAATAGGTGTAATTTAGGATTTGGTTATTCGATTTCTCTTCTTCTTAGGTACCCTTAATTAGAATTTTAGATTAATCAAATGTTTGTGTTGATTAGAGCTAATCAAAAAGCACGCGGCTCGTGACTCGCTAGAAGCTCGCTTGAAAATAGCTCGAAAATAGCTCGGCTCGAAAAAGCTCGATTATAAATGACTCGGCTCGACTCGGCTCGATTTCTAAATGAGCCGAGCTCGAGCCAGGGTAAGCTCGGCTCGTGGCTCGATCTTGGCTCGACTCGTTAGCTCGACTCGTTAATTTAGATTAAACCCTAAATTTTAATATCTATATATAATAATAGCATACCAAGAAATAAATAAATAAATTTTATACATGTATTATGTCACTAGATATCTAAAATCTTATAAAAGAATAAATAAAATAAAACATATAAAGTTATAAATTCTTTAATTTATAAATTTTAAATAATATGTATGTTAAAATTATATTTTTTGTCTTTTACATATCAAATTTTATAAAATATAAATAAATAAAAAATAATAAAAATTAAAGGAGTCTGGCTTGACGAGTTTTAAATGAGCCGAGCTCAAGCCAACTCGATTAAGTTTAAGCTCGAGCTCAAACACATTCTGACTCGACTTGACTTGGCTCACTTACAACCTCTAGTGTTGATTGATGCATAATTTGAACAATGAATAAAATTTAATTATTATTATTTTTATCTTAAAGTAACATGTGATGCATTTGCCATTTGGTAGTAATCAACGTAACATGACTATCTATATAATAAACTTGGATATTTTTTCTTATAATGTTTTAAAATACTACTACTATTAATATAATATATTTTTTATTATGATAATCGCTAAAAAACCATTCGAATAAAGCCCTTCCATGTGCCTTTAGCAAATTGAATAAATACGGGTTTGGTGCGTGAACGTAAATCTTACTAGCGAAGGGGAAGGGGTTGGTTATGGTTTATTTTTTATTTTTTGGTTCCAAGTTCTATTATAAAATCCTAGTTATAGCATCAAGCATATTCAAAAATACAAAATATATTGCTGCTAAAAAATTACAATCAGTGTGTCATTATAAAAAAAAGTAGAATCGATCAATGAGTGGACCATCATAATTCAGCACACTAATACATGAGATGTTTAACTGTTAAAGTGATCTTTTAATTTTTGAACACCTTTCACGAGAGAATGTAAATAATGACAGTACCAAGTGTTGAGCGAGCTACCCGTTTTATAATATTCATCTAAGGCACAACACATAAAAATACATGGGTGGCATTCAGCTATCCATTTGCATTCTTCATTAGTCTAAGTTCAAGTACTAAAGAGTGCTTGAATATTTCGCACTCCTGCTATTATACCAATTTCAAAGACCCTCATACCGGTATCTTACAACGCTTAGATTTGCTCATAATATATAGTTTTCAAACCAAAAATTTCATTTAAACATGATAACATAAGCATAATGAAGTCAATACAATTCAAGATTACAAAAAAACTGTCTCTAAAAATAATAAACATAAGATAAATAGACGTAAATCTTCATGTACGGATGCCAATCATTAACTTTGATAGCCTGCCGATGCACTTTAAGCAAACAAATCCTACCTTCAATAACGTGATGTGCATATTAAATATCAACTACGTTCACAGAGTTTTAGTTTAAATAGCCGTAATCAACATAACATTGAATAGCGTAATTACATGACATCACATATCAGATAACATGCTATCATTTCATTCACATCATATGTTATTTAACTATTAATTATAATGCGTAGGATCATACAACCCTGTCGGGCGATGATTGTTACCATCGTTCTATACGTTGAATTTATTACCGTTTAACCCCGTCGGGCGATGACTAACGTCATCATATTTCATATGTTATTTAAGACCGTACAACCCCGTCAGGCGCCAGATGCCTTCATCATCATTCCACATGTCGTGTAAGACCAACTATATATCATACATCATATAACACACGTGTTGGGTTCCTAGACCCTCCCTATGTTTATCATGAACATTATCTATACTCATCCCGTAATTATTAGCATATTCTCATATGCATTTGATACATTCAATTCATAAAAGCTACAATTACTTCATACTTTACATATTAAATCGCTATATCGTGGGCTAAAAGCCAAAACAACTATATCTTATAAATTGATTCTTAAGTGTAAGTCCTCGATTTCAGTGCCCTAATTTAGCGTTGAATTTACTTATAAATACAGTTTAAATATCAGCGTAAATTAAAACTTTTCGCGGAATATAACAATGTCAACCATTCATTACATAAGTCTTCAAATTTAAAAAATATAAAACATGTCTTTAAGTTCAAACATCATCAATTTAAGTCTTCAGGTGTCAGCTTCTTTATTCTTCTGCCATGTGTCCCTCTTTAAGCTATGTGTCTCATTCTACTCACTTGCGTGCATACTAAAAGCCAGCTACACTGAGTGAGTTCTAGTAAAACAGACAACATACATTACATTCACATATTTATATATACACATACCCGAAGGCACATATTGCATACTAAACATGTTTACCTTGCTTTCATACATACATTCATTACTTCATACTTTCTTTAACTTATACATAATACATATGTAACTATCCTTACGTTTTATAGAGTCTTTCGCCCCATACCCTTTACAGATATTATTAGGGTTTGTTCCCTACATTTGCATATATTATTAGGGTCTGTTTCGTACGTTCGCAGATATTATTAGGGTATGTTCTCTTTTTACTTATACTACAATTGATGTGTGTTTAATGAATGCCATTTTTAAATGACTCACAAATAAGCTTTAAATTAATTAAACGAAAATCCTAACGAATCCACACACAATCGGCAAGTGTACCGATCACTAATAGTATAGACCTAAGGAAGTCCGAGTGTCGAACACAAGGACACGTGAAAACGTACTTAATACTTAACTCTAAACAAGACTCGCCTAAGAATAATATATTTTAAATGATTTTTAATTATTAACTACTTAATCTAACTTACATTAACTTAAAAGACTTAAATTAAGAAAACTAGACGAAACTTTGAGAATAAGATTTATCAATGGAGAAAATGTCTACCTATGTAGGAATCCTATTAAAGGTATAATAAGCTAATGGATTGTAGAATCTCACGACACCGGTTCCTAAGGATGACACAACTAAGGTTCACTCAGGAAGCTAGATTACCTCTCGGTCTCACTAACAAACCCTAACCTACACTTAATTGATTTTAAGAACTAACCAGATAACGAATTGTTAAAGTGCTCTAATGCCGACTCTCCTCTCGGTCTCACCGACACACTACCCTAATGGAGACGAATACTACGCAACCAAGGATAGAGGAAACTTTTAGTTTAACTTAAACTAGGTCAACTAATCGCTCACAAACACAAACCCGACAAGAACTGAACCCGCTCTCGCGCGATCCTAATCCTAACAAGTAAAAGCTATGAGACGACCGTACTTCCTATCATCTCTCGGTCTCTAAGAAGGTGCTTACCCGCTGAATTTAACTAATTAATATACCCAACTAAACCATACGGTTGTACACCGCGCAAACAATCTTTAAACACAAAGTAAAGAGTTCAAACAAGCTAAAATTAACCAAAACCGATTCAATAAATCAAAGCAAGAGGTAATTGAGTATTATTAATCAAAACACAGCCACTAAACACAACCTAATTCAATGTTAAACCAAACTTTACATTAACAATTCAAGTCATGATCATCAACAATCCAATCTACTTACTAAAACCTAACAATATTCATCTAACCTAGGTAGAACTAACTACTTTAGCCTAACATGATTTTTGGACAGCAGTAAACAATTTCTTTAAACATCATAAAACTCAACAGAACATAATTAAACTCATTCAATATTCAAGATCAATCAAACATAAGTCAATCTTCAAGTTACTTGCAATACAATCCAACATAAAAGATCAAATCAACTAGTTAGGTTTCTTGAACAAAAGAACAAAGTTTATGAATTTTTTACTTAATGTATATGGCTAAGTTTCTTGATGAATAAGGTCCCTAGCTGCTGTACCAAGTCCCCCCGAGCCTCCTTCTTCTTCCTCTTGGCCGCCACTAGCTTTTTTTTTCTTTATTTCCCTTGGCTGTTGATTTCCGATCGGACAGGTTGTAGGGAGTTAGGGTTTTTTCTTTTTTTTTTTATTAAATTAATATATTATGCTTGTAAGGCTTCTAACTTGTGGGCTTGGGTCGGTCCTTGAGTTGTAGTCTTCAAAGTTGCTCAAATAAGCCCCTGGAGTCTTCAAATTTTACTATTTTCTTTCTTAAAACTCAAAACCTACAAGTAAATATCCATCTTTGTAAAATCAAGCAAAAACAAGCTATAACTCTTAATAATTAAACTAATAAGCAATTAAATCATGATAAAACGATATGGAAAGTAAGTGTGTTTTACAACACATCAAACATCCCCACAGTTAAGTCTTTTTCGTCCCTGAAAAAGTCTAATGCAGTTGGATCAGAATCGGAAAATACGGTCTTAAAAACATATAGGTTAATTTTTTAAAGCTTAGAAGAACGCAACAACTGCGATCACCGATATTGTTATCCACTTAAACCCATTCCTTAATATTTACCGGGACAAATAAGATCCGACAATAATATTACTCAGTGGTTTACACAATTAAGACCCGCTTATTTTCAGCTTTTACCGGACCAGACCACCACAAATTGACATAAACCTCAAAATTAGCAGAATTAAAACTTTTGTTGCTCTATTTTTTTCATGAATAGTTAAGACGATCGAGGTTATTGTTTATCCACCTAAGCTTAAGTATCAAAGTCTACCAAGCAGCCATTAGATACGATTAGGGTTCAATTAATTAATAGCTAGTGTTCCCCACAACATGACATACCCCCGCTATCAAGCAATACCCCGAAACCATCACCATAGGTGAGTATGCAAAATTTCATATGTAGGGCTTACATGTAGCGTGTCCCTTGTGGTCCGTTTCTTAATGGTAATGAGACGCGAGCAAGGGGATCACACATGGCTAACAGCGTGGATGATCAAGTCTGTAGTGTATTTGTACTTTTGTACTTTTGTGATCATTTTTAAAGACTTATAAGGGTTTGCTCT
>NW_027501592.1:0-76214 GCF_021521415.1 Bidens hawaiensis | reverse complement strand
CTCCCCCCCCCCAAAAAAAAAAATATAAACAATAACAAAAATTTGTAGAAAAATAACGAAAAAATGAAAACCGATTTTCCAACATTGAGAAAATCTTTTGAAAATCTTGTTAACAAAAAAAATTTTGCATTTAAAAGTGTGAATGGTGAACAAGTTTTCCGATTAAAATTTTAATGAATTTTAAATCTTTGCAAGTAACAATCAATTCAAACTAAACCAATATGCTGAGATAATCCATTATCAACAAATTTGATTTAGCAACAATCCATATGACGTTGATAGATCTTCTTGGATATCCCTGCACAAAACTAATAAGTAATGAGAAACTGAACCAAGCCATAGTCTTAGGTCGATTAGTATCCTCAACAAGATTAGCAACAGCTGATGGGATCTTTGGTTTCCAAGCTGGTAACGGTTTATCAGCTTTTTGTCTCAAAAATTTAAGATCGTATGAACACTGAGAATTTTCAAGAGATTTCAACAATGAATTAATATAAACTCTATGCTGTTTAGCTTGTTTTTTCAAGTGTCTCAAATTGCCCAAAAGTTAATGAAACCTTGTTAAAATCATCATACAATTTGAGTCTTCTCCTGTAAGGACAATCGACAATCAAATTTCCTTTGACATTGCAATAGAAACACTTTCTCAATTCAACCCGCATCAAAGATTATTCTATTACAAGCTTAGAGACAGAGGATTGGATTTTCTCATGATTTTCTTTTGGAAAAATTCAAGATTTGAACACTGTGAAAAAATGTCTAGTACATCAGAACTAGTAGATGATACAAATTTGTTTTGTTGAACAACAATGGTTTGGATTCCTTTTGGTGTTTTTGATACTAATGTTTTCCTTTCCCTAGCAGGCATCACATATATATCACAATTAACAAAAACTAAGTGTTCATAATCATAAACTTTTTAGCACACACGGGTTTAACAAGATCTATTGGAAAAAGCTTATCAGCGAACATCTAGTCAACACTTTTTAATTTATAAACTCTCCAACTTTTACTCTTAGCATAAGTTTTGAAAATGATTTTGATATCTTTTCAGGATCAACTTTCTTCACAGATGTCCTGGTGTAACAACCGATTTTGGTTTACCAGTTTTTGATTTCTCAACAGTTGTGGTTCACAAAGAATATGGTTTCCAAGAGGTATATTTCCATTCTTATGACCCACACTGGTTCAACCTCATCTTCAATATAACATCATTATCAGTTTGACATAAAATCAGATTGCTTTGAAAATGAGATTTTGGAGTTAAACAATTTGTTTCGTTCTTAACAGCCCTCTTTGGACCAGCAGGTTTAACTTTCTCCTCATTGATTATTTTAACCTTACTAAACGTCAAAGAAGGATCTACTAGTCAGTGGATATTTAATGTCCGCTTCTTTTAGATATATGGTGTCTGGTCGTATGGTGTAATCATTATGAAAAGGAAGAGAGATTTCAACAAATGCTAAACCAGTTTTGCCACCTTTTTGGTGATTGCTTTTAACTTTAATAATTTCATTGAGTAGAAAAGATGAATTTCTAAATTTACCCAATTTATTCTTTAACTCCATCATCTCATTTTCAAGCTCAGTTATTTTGGTTCTTAATCTCAAAATCTCTTGAAATTGTTTTTCAATAATGGTTATATTAAATGAAACCACAGCTTTCAAATCATGATTACTAACAGACAAGGTATCAATCTTATCTTTAGATTGTTGATCAATTTCAACCACTTGTTGATAGTTATCACGAATGATAGTTAAATCCATACTAATTGCTCATTGTGGTTATGAATTGATTCAAGTTTAGACTTGTATTCACCACAATGAGAACACTCCCTTTTTATAAAAGAGTTAACTTTCTCACCAGCAGGTTTAACTTTCTCCTCATGGTTTAGAAGATACCATAGGTGACGTTGGGATGGAATAATAAGATTCATAAAGATTATCAGGAAAAATCACCTAGATAGGCATGATAATCTATATTGCATTTGGATATTCATAAACATACATTGTTGATATGGTCTTTGATAAATCATCAGCAAGCATAGACCAGTCATCATCAACATGAGCTTTCTTCAATTCCATTAACCATCATTCATCAACTTTAAATTCAAATTCAAATTCAAATTCAAATTCAAATTCAAATGATATTGGTGGACAAATCTGAAGACAATATTTTGGTACTTGATCTTAAAATCTCTTGAAACTGTTTTCGCTCTCTCATAATGAGAAATTCTATCTATTCTTAGCAATTTAGAAGTTAAAATAAATCTTAAAAGCTTTTATTTTCCTCATTAATTTGCAATATGGCTTGCTTCAAGTAGGGTTCTTTTGAATTTCTTTTGCAAAGAATCCAAAGTCTTTTCCTTCAGTGGAACTCCATTTTTATAAAAGAGTATTGCCCTAACTATAGATAGACTCCTATCATTTTTTTTTCAATAAAGGTTAAATTAACTTAAACTTTAATTTTCAAATCATGATTACTATCAGACAAGGCAGTTATCTTATCTTTCTATCTTTGATCAATTTCAACCACTTGTTGATACTTATCACAAATGATAGTTAAATCCAATATTAATTTATAATTGTGATGACTAAGTGATTCAATATGAGACTTATATTCACCACAACGAACACACTCTTTTTCATCAAACCCATATGAAATTACATTATCATCACAAATTTCACAAATAAATCAATTAGGTGGTTTAGAAGATACCTAAGGTGACGTTGGCATGGAATCATAAGATTCATAAAGATTGTTAGGAGAAATCACTTGGATAGGCATGATAATGTCCATTGCATCTGGATCTTCATTAGCATTCATTGATGATGTTGTCTTGGTTATACCATTAGCAAGAATAGACCAGTCATCATCAACATTCGCTTTCTTCGAATCCATTAACCACCCTTCATAAACTTCAAACTCAAATGATATGGTTTCACAAATTAAGGACAAATCTGAAGACAATATTTCCTATGGTGAAATAGGAAACTCGTCAGTCACCGCTGATGTGTGAGAAGATTCTAATGATGATGTTGAAACAATATTTCCATCAACTACTCCTGAATCCCAAACATGAAGAATGTTAATTTGTGTAATAGGAAATCATTTTAATGCCATTCTATTCGGCATGCCCTAGCAACTTGGGGGCGATGGAAGAGGATGTGTTAATCTTAATCAATCGCTCTTTAACCAACCGATTGATATGGGATCTAGGGACGATAAGGCGTCCTTTGGGGGTGATCATTTTAGGGAGGGCCTCAATGCTAAGCAATGTATTTGAAAAGTTGTTGACAGGCACTTCACGGCCGCGGTTAAAGTTTTGTGCTCTTTGGGTATTGCTACTCTTGGTGACGCTACTATGAAAGAGTTGCTTGATAAGCATCCCATCTAGCCCCCGCCCGCCTTTCCTAGGTCCTTACTCTTAGAGGCCCCTTTGGTTGTGGACGTTGAAAGTGTTCTTGGGTGTATTACATTTACTTCCTAAAGGGACTTCTTGTGAGAAAGATGGGCTTAGGTCCCAACATATTTTGGATGCCCTATGTGGTGAAGGATCCGTGATTGACTTGGGGTTGCTTTTAACTATCACTAAGGTGGTTAACTTATGGTTAAGAGGAGATGCCCTTTTCTTTGGCGGAGTTTGGGGCTTCTGCCACCCTAACGCCACTACTTAAGCCCGACAATGGGGTTAGACCTATTGCCATTTGAGCTATTTGAAGAAGGCTTGTATTCATAGTGGCTATGAAGAGTGTTGGGAAAAAGATGGCAAAATACCTTGGTGATTTTCAATTCACGGTGGGGATCCCAAATGGAGCGTAGGTTGTGCTTTATAGCACGAATAGATTTCTTAACGTGTTCCACTCTGATGGGTCGTTGGCTTTGCTTAAAGTAGATTTTTCTAATGCTTTCAACTTAGAGGATTGAACGACAATCCTACAAGAGGTTCGTGCCAAATGCCCATCTATTTCACAATGGTTTATTTTCTTTAAGGGCAACCAGCTAGGCTATATGTAGGGAATGATTATATCTAGTTAACTACCGAGGTTCAACAATTCTTTAGGACCCCTTCTCTTTTCATTAGCTTTACACCCCCCTCATTCATCTGGATCGAGATGGTTGCAAGTTACTTCTCCATGCATGGCACTTAGATGATCGCACGATCATAGGAGACGCCATTGAAGTGGCTAAACCCTTGGATATTATTAGATTCGAAGGGCCAAGTTTGGGGCTTGAGATTAATATTAAAAAGACTGAAGTATTTTGTCCATCGTGCTTTGGGGTAAAGACAAAAGTAGGTTTATTTCCTATCGGTATTGGGAAATCGGAGTTAGGGGTAAAACTCCTTGGAGGAGAGGTTAGCTGCGACACTAGGTTTATCAGTAGTTTTCCCATTACTAGAGTTCAAGAGAAGTGATACAAATGAGATGTCTTATTTGCTTGTGTGACCCTCAATGTGAGATTCTGTGACATTCGTGACAAAACAAGGTATACCTTATTCATTACATAGCGAGTAAACGATAAATCGGTTAATTCGTAGTGCTTAAACGAGTAACCGACCGATACTAATTATGACCCGTATATATACTGAGGGGTCATATACGAGTTATATATATATTATAGTGGCTAACATATTGATATTTAGGCCCCAATACGTTTAAAACCATTTAAACGAAAAAGGTTTCGTTTATTGATACGCTATGAGTTTAAACGCAATCGTTAACATCAAAACGAGCATTGTAGCATCCGTTAAGCCGAAAAAGATTTATAAAACACTTATATGACAGTTCTAGGCAATCCTTGAAAATATTTTGGATTTTTAAAACGAGTCAGTACGTTTTTCTTATTTTACAAAAATGGGCTGAAAAACACTCGTTTTCGCGCTAATTTTCGCACTCGAACTAGTTTTCTTGCGAAAAACCGAACCTGAATTAAATTTTGGACCGAATTTTACGCGTGGCACGAAAACCGACGCACCACTGGGCCAAAAAGAGGCCCAATGGGCCCCATTCATGAGCCGGCCGCAAATAAGGGTATATCCCTTTTGTTTCTAGCTTGTCGTATAAGTTAAAAAAATTAGATATTTTAACACACAAATCAACCAAGATCAAGATCAGCTGATTTCTTGCATCTTCCAGCCAAAACCTCCAAGGTAACAATCAAAATTCATGAGATTTTTACTTGATTAACAAAGTTTAACCATGAAAAATTAAGTCTTAATTAGTTTTAAACATGTTTAACCATCCAAAAACCCTAAAAATCACCTAAATTCATTTTTTGATGTCAAAAATGTTTACAAGTCAGTACCATGTGGAGTTTTCGCCAAAAACACGGATTAGAACATGAATATGTCGTTTTTACGGTTCGAAAGTTCGGTTTGAAACCAAAACCGAAACCCTAATTAACAAGGCTGTTATATGGATGATTTATGCTTGGTTTGATGTAATATGATATGTAGATACACTGAGTTTGTGACCCAGGACCTGGAGAGTTGTTTAAACCATCAAACCTCATCGAAAACCGACAAGGTAAACCCGTAACACTCGTTTAGGGGCTGTTTAGTATTAGGTTGTGACGTTCTTGTTGTTAGCTTGTAAAAACTTTCAGGGAAATTAGGGATCATTTAAATGAGTCCCTGTTCAAATTTGGTAATTTTCTGAGAAACAGAAAATATTTGGCGAATTTATTACCGTTTATTCGGGAAAAATAGTTAAACTTCATCAAAAATTTCGAAATTTGGATTATAACCCATAAATGTTATGTGAATATCACTGGAAAAGTTTGAGGACATTTGGAGATGTTTAGGTATTTTTTGTGCAATTGTGTTGTAATCGAGTTTTAACAGCCGAAAAAGACGTAAAAAAGCATTTTGGCCAAAGAGTTAGGTTCTGGAGACTTTTCAGGAGCTATTTGATGATATTCAGACCACTTGAAAAAATTATCGTATTTTTCAGATGTTGTTTGGTATAAACGGGATATTTATTACTTAATTATAACACATTTAATGAATTTTTATAAATAGAAAATTAATCATAAAATTTCTGAAAGTATTTTTATAAAATTATCCATATTTTAATGTATTTTTACAAAAATTTGCATAATTTATATATAAGTGCATAATTAGTTATGAATAATCAAATATTTAAACTATATTTGTTTTAACAAAACCGGCAGTTTTGTGTTTAACGGACTGACTGGTATGTCAAAATGTCAAAAGTGGTCAAATATCATAGTTTTAGGTGAATTTGATAAAAACGAACTTTTTACGAGAATTCCGGACAATTCGGATGAATTGTACGCGCTTCGTATAATCAAAACCGTAAGAAAACGGAAACGAAACCTGTGATCAATCCAGATACCGAAATCTTAAAATTCTTTTATAAATCAAATCATTTTATCAATCAATATGTTTACATAAGTTTATATGATCTTACCTATTTCTGAAACGCATAAACGATCAACTTGGCTAGGCTCGGAAAACGGTGAAACTGAGCCAAATCCAGTTTTAAACATTTCATAGTATACAACGTCACAATCTAAGACTATGGTCATGTTTTGGGCCTAACAGTTATAACCAGACTAGTTATACAGCCTGATTTGGTTTAAACACTGTACTAGTATTAACAGTACGATACCGATTATAGGATACGAGTTATAATCGAGGCATAACACTTATTGACGTATATTACCTGCTCGAACTACAATAAGGTGAGTTTCACGACCCCACTTTCTAAACTGTTTTACGAACTTTTGGGGTGGAAAGCATGTTTACATATACTTATATACTTGAAAACGTGTGGTGATGTGAATTATCTAAGTATTAACACTTGAAAGTCCCCACAAACACAAATGATTAACTTCGTGCCAGTGACGTTTGGATAGTACTCTCGGTTTGACAAACCCAACTGAAGGCGCCGGTGGGGTATGCCAGATATACTTGTTTACGCAGTTGCACATTGTCATTTATACTGATTACATTCTGCTATGTGGTGTTAGACATAGTACATACTTGGGGCAAAGTGGCTGTTAAATGCCAACGGGAGTACATGGGCAAGGGTGGCCATGCAGTGCGAGCTGTCTCGGTTTCACTTGTGGCTTAGTAAAATACATCATACACATACTTATATACATACGTACTTGTGAACTTTACAAACTCGTATACTGATTTTGTTCGAACTCATGAAATTTGAAACTCACCAACTAGACGTAGTTGACCAGTTTTAACATGCTTTTCAGGTAAGCCTAAGTTGGAATGATTTGCTTACGTGCTTGGTGTTAGAAGGAAAGTTGAATAGCTGCGAATAGATGCAAATACGTACTAATGAATAAGGAACCGAGAACTAGTTATGTGTTTTTCATCTAGTTTGTAAACATAGTACCTACCAATGTAATATGATGTAAATTAGTTGTTGAATTTCTTTATAAACAATGTGGTTGATACCAGTGTTATCTGTTACATTCCCGTATTACGCTTCCGCAACTACCTAGTCGGGGTGTGACAGAAGTTGGTATCAGAGCCATTGGTTATAAAGAATTAGGATGTCCTTTAGGATACCCTAATATAACCGTAGGCTCGATTAGCTCTGGGAATAAAATAATATTAAATAATATATACTGATGATTCTCAGGATGAATTCGAATGGACAAGTGGGTTATTATGGTCCGAAACGTAATAACGGACTTGTTTGTACGAGGGAATTCGAGAAGGAGTCGTTGAACAATCTAATAGGTAAAAACAATAACATATGTGTATAAAATATAATATTAAATAAATATATATCTATATAAAGGATTATATGTGCTAATGTGTACGAATACATGTAAGTACTAAACTTTAATTAATATTATACATTATTATAATTAATGTTATCAAGAATTGTTATTATTATAGTAACCTTTGTACAGAGGGATGCCGAGAATCAGATATGATGCAACTGATCAAGTACCAACCCTATCTCTTGAGAAGGAAGAACGAGAAAAAGACTCGGAGGAGAACATATATGTAGAAACAGATGGAAATGAGATAAATGAGGTGATTCCATATGAGGCTCCATTGATAAGCCTTACTTATCAAGCTATAGATGAGACAGTTATTCCCCTAGAACATCACCTAAGCATGAGGTACGATTCACCAGTACTTACCACTAGAACTCCTAGATCTCCCACACCATTATCACATCATACCACGGTGACTGCATCCACTCATAGAGCTAGTCAGACTGACTGTACGAGAGTACCACCACCTGATAGTATGTCTTCCCCACCCAGATTAACTTATCATAGGGGAAGAACCTTTCGTATCCTGGTTAACTTTACCTACACGGAGTATACCTATACCAGGTTAAGACTTTGTGCTGATGTTGGAATACATACGTATAGTAAAAATTATGGGTAATGCAATTGTGTTATTTGGCATAGTTGTATGTTTATGATTATTGTTATAGAAAGGCCTCGGAGAAAACTAATACTATATCTGAGGCGGAGGTGGGCGAAATGATTGCTCTCCAACTATAAGCAGTGATACTGACAATTGTAGCGCTAGTCACTGCTGGCATACTTGAAAATACAACCGTTAACCAACTGTCGAGCACCGATACAACCGATAATACTACACCTCCGCCGAACACTAATGCAGCTACGAATACTATTTCCCCGTTGAATACTGATAATGTCACGAATATAACTCCCCCTTCAAATACTAATACTTCTGGTAACACTCATCCCCCGCGCCGAGAATGCTCGTATGAACAGTTTATGTCGTGTAGAGCTATAAATTTAAGTGGTACTGAGGAACTAAACGGATTGATCAGATGGATTGAAAAGACTGAATCTGTAATTAGCATCAGCAATTAACCACCAGACTGTATAATTAAGTATATTACTAGCATGTTTTTGGATCATGCTTTGATATGGTGAAACATAGTGGTTCAAATAAGGGGACATGAGGCTATAAACAGTATGTCATAGGCTGAACTTAAAACCCTTATATTTAAACATTTCTGCCTAAGAAATAAGATCCATAAGTTGGAACACGAACTCTGGAATTTGGAACTGAGAGGCCCTTATCATTTAAGTTACACAAACCGTTTCAATGAATTGACTCGTTTAGTACCATGGTTAAGTATTCCGGGACCCAAGCGCATTGGGCGCTACATTTGTGGACTGACCCTAAACGTGAGAAGTATAGTCAATTCCATAGCTAACCCAACTTTAGAAAGTGACGTGTCACAAGTCGGCGTCGTTAATTTTGACCTTACAAAAAACGGTGTATTAAGAGTACCAGGGGAATCGTCTGGTCTGAAACAAACTGATTGTACCTCTAGAGAACAAATGAAATCTCATAATCAAAGAATCCTCCTTGCAATTCAGAATTATACTAGAACCAGTTCCAACACGAAACTAGATACATAAAAAGGGTCGTTGCCGAAATGTGAAAAATGTAATCTACATCATACTGGTGAATGTCGAACAGTTATGTGTCAAAGATGTGGAAAATTGGGTATTATGCCCCAAATTGTCGAAGGATAGTGAATACTCCGAACCGACAATCTCAAACAACCCAACCCCTTCGTTCTCAACATCCAACTCGACCTCAACAAACCCGACCACAACTCAATAAACAAACCCCATCTACCATGAGCCTCCGTACCTGCTATGAATGTGGTAGTATGGAACACTTTCGAAGATACTGTTCCAAGTTGAATTAGAATGTAGTAAGAAGACAGAATCAAGCACAGGAATCAACTTCCAATGCAGCTAGGAGATGCACTTTTGTAATAGGATCGAGTGAAGAGCTTCATGATCCGAACGTAATAACGGGTACATTCTTAGTTTCTGGTCAGTATGCTTCAGTTTTGTTTGATACGGGCGCTGATAGAAGTTTCATATCTGTTAACTGTTTACCCTTAGAAAATGTGTTGGTTAGTGAACTATCAGATACCTATACTATAGAGCTTGCTAACGGTAAGTCTGTAATTGTGAAACAAATCATTCGAAACTGTTCCCTGATCCTAAACGACCACCCGTTTCTTATTGATTTACTTCTAGTGGAATTAGAAAGTTTTGATGTTATAGTCGGTATGGACTGGCTGTCTAAGTTTAAAGCGGAAATTGTTTGTAAGGATAAGACTGTTAGGATACCCCTTTCGAATGATGAGGCGTTGATTGTTCAAGGTGAGAAAGCGGGTACTGTACTGCCTCTCGTATCCAAACTTAAGGCATTAAAGTATTTGCGCCAAGGTTGTACATTATACTTGGCGAGCGTAACAGTCAAAGACCCCAATGAAAAGCGAATAGAAGATATCCCAGTGGTACACGAGTATTCAGATGTGTTTCCCGATGAGTTGCCTGGTTTACCACCGACCCGACAAGTTGAATTCCGTATTGACTTAATACCGGGAGCAGCACCAATTGCTAAGGCACCTTACAGACTTGCACCTTCTGAAATGCAAGAACTGTCTAACCAGTTACAAGAGTTACTGGACATGGGTTTTATCCGACCTAGTTATTCACCATGGGGAGCACCAGTGTTATTTGTGAAAAAGAAAGATGGAAGTTTTCAAATGTGTATTGATTATCGGTAATTGAATAAAGTGACTATAAAGAATAGATACCCCTTACCCCGAATTGATGACTTGTTTGATTAGCTCCAGGGTGCGAAGTATTTTTCGAAAATTGATCTCAGATCGGGTTATCATCAAGTAAGAATTCAGTATGAAGATATCCCAAAAACAGCATTCCGAACTCGGTACGGTCACTATGAATTTTTGGTTATGCCGTTTGGGTTGACCAATGCGCCTGCAGTGTTTATGGATCTTATGAACCGAGTTTGAAAACCCTACCTTGACAAATTCGTGATAGTGTTTATCGGTGACATTTTGATATATTCGAAAAGTAAAGAAGAACACGAACAACATCTGCGGGTAATCTTGGAGTTATTGAGACAAAAAAAGCTATACGCCAAACTGTCCAAATGTGAATTCTGGTTACAAGAAGTACAATTTTTAGGACATATTGTGAATCAACAAGGAATCCAAGTCGACCCCGGTAAAATTGATGCCATTAAGAGTTGGCAAGTACCTAAATCACCGAAGGAAATTCGTCAATTTTTAGGATTAGCCGGGTATTACCGACGATTTATTGAAAACTTTCAAGTATTGCTCAACCTTTAACCCTCCTAACTCAGAAAGATCAAACGTATGACTGGGGAGAAGAACAAGAAATGGCCTTCCAAACGTTAAAACAAAAGTTATGTGAAGCTCCAATATTATGTCTCCCAGATGGAACTGATGAATTGGTGGTCTATTGTGACGCGTCTCGTAAAGGTTTGGGATGCGTACTGATGCAACGAAAGAAAGTAATAGCATATGCCTCCCGACAATTAAAGGTACACGAGAAGAATTACACGACCCACGATTTGGAATTGGGAGCAGTTATCTTTGCATTGAAATTCTGGAGACATTACTTGTACGACACCAAATGTACCATCTATACTGATCACAAAAGCTTACAACATATATTTGATCAGAAGGAACTGAACATGAGACAAAGAAGATGGGTATAACTGTTAAACGATTATGATTGTAAAATTAATTACCATCCGGGAAAGGCCAATATAGTAGCTGATGCTTTAAGTCGAAAGGAAAGAGTTAAATCGTTGAGGGTACGAGCACTCGGAATGATTGTCCAAAGTAGCCTAACCGAACAAGTTCGTGTTGCACAAGACGAAGCCTTAAAATCAGACCAGTTAGAAAAGGAAGAACTACACGGGAACGAAAAGAATTTTGAGAAGAAAATTGATGAAATATTCTATTATAAAAACCGGGTCTGGATTCCAACACTTCATAAACTCTGCGAATTCATTCTTGATGAAGCACACAAATCCAAATATTCTATTCATCCAGGTACTGATAAGATGTATAAAGATGTTAAGGAATTTTACTGGTGGCCTGGCATGAAAAAGGATGTAGCCTTGTATGTAAGTAAGTGTGCAACGTGTGCAAGGGTTAAGGCGGAATATCAAAAACCTTCGGGAATGTTAAAACAACCCGAAATCCCACAGTGGAAATGGGAACAAATAACCATGGATTTCGTAACACATCTACCCAAAACCTCCCGAAGACATAATGCGATTTGGGTAATTGTAGACCAATTAACCAAATCCGCACACTTTATTCCGATCCGTAACAATTACTCTACCGAAAAACTCGCCCAAATTTACATCGATGAAATTGTATCTCGACACGGAGTACCTCTTTCGATTATTTCAGATCGAGATAGTCACCTTACTTCACATTTTTGGCAAGTAGTTCAAGAAGCTCTGGGAACCCGAATAGACCTGAGTACCGCTTACCATCCCCAAACAGATGGTCAATCCGAACGAACTATCCAAACCTTAGAAGATTTACTTCGTGCTTGTGTCCTGGACTTTAAAGGGAATTGGGATCAACACCTCCCGCTCATTGAATTCTCTTACAATAATAGTTACTATAGCAGTATACAAGCAGCGCCTTATGAAGCCTTATACGGGCGAAAATGTAGATCACCACTTTGTTGGACAGAGGTGGGTGATACTCAAATTTCAAGATCCGATTTGATTCAAGAAACAACCGATAAGATTTACAAGATTAAACGAAAGTTGAAAGCCGCCCGGGACCGACATAAGAGTTATGCCGATATTCGTAGAAAACCGTTATCTTTTGAAATAGGCGACAAGGTGTTTTTAAAAGTATCGCCGTGGAAATGAGTTATAAGGTTTGGAAAGACCGGTAAATTAGCCCCGAGATACATTGGTCCTTTTGAGATTATTGCAAAAATTGGTCCCGTAGCTTACCGATTAAAACTACCCTTAGAACTGAGCACTATTCACGATGTGTTTCACGTATCGAATCTAAAAAAGTGTTTGACTAATGAAACAGGAATAGTACCACTGGAAGATGTCCAGATGAATGAAAAGCTCAACTTCGTAGAGAAACCGGCAGAAATTGTGGACGGGAAAACTAAACAGTTACGACACAATAAAATCTCATTGGTAAAAGTTCGGTGGAATTCAAAACAAGGACCCGAATTTACTTGGGAACGAAAGGACGAATTCCGAAAGAAATACCCACACCTGTTCCCTAAAAAGAAAACCGATGACACATTAAATTTCGGGGAAGAAATTTCTTAACGGGGGGAGAATGTGACATTCGTGACAAAACAAGGTATACCTTATTCATTACATAGCGAGTAAACGATAAATCGGTTAATTCGTAGTGCTTAAACGAGTAACCGACCGATACTAATTACGACCCGTATATATACTGAGGGGTCATATACGAGTTATATATATATTATAGCGGCTAACATATTGATATTTAGGCCTCAGTACGTTTAAAACCATTTAAACGAAAAAGGTTTCGTTTATTGATACGCTATGAGTTTAAACGCAATCGTTAACATCAAAATGAGCATTGTAGCATCCGTTAAGCCGAAAAAGATTTATAAAACACTTATATGACATGTTCTAGGCAATCCTTGAAAATATTTTGGATATTTAAAACGAGTCAGTACGTTGTTCTTATTTTACAAAAATGGGCTGAAAAACACTCGTTTTCGCGCTATTTTTCGCACTCGAACTAGTTTTCTTGCGAAAAACCGAACCTGAATTAAATTTTGGACTGACTTTTACACGTGACATGAAAACCGAGGCACCAATGGGCCAAAAAGAGGCCCAATGGGCCCCATTCATCAGCCGGCCACAAATAAGGGTATATCCCTTTTGTTTCTAGATTGTTGTATAAGTTAAAAAAATTGGATATTTTAACACACAAACCAACCAAGATCAAGATCAGCTGATTTATTGCATCTTCCAGCCAAAACCTCCAAGGTAACAATCAAAAGTCATGAGATTTTTACTTGATTAACAAAGTTTAACCATGAAAAATTAAGTCTTGATTAGTTTTAAACATGTTTAACCATCCAAAAACCCTAAAAATCACCTAAAATCATATTTTGATGTCAAACATGTTTACAAGTCAGTACCATGTGGATTTTTGGCCAAAAACAAGGATTAGAACATGAATATGTCGTTTTTAAGGTTCGAAAGTTCGGTTTAAATCCAAAACCGAAACCCTAATTAACAAGGCTGTTATATGGATGATTTATGCTTGGTTTAATGTTATATGATAAGTAGATACACTGAGTTTGTGACCCAAGACCTGGAGAGTTGTTTAAACCATCAAAACTCATCGAAAACTGACAAGGTAAACCCGTAACACTCGTTTAGGGGCTGTTTAGTATTAGGTTGTGACGTTCTTGTTGTTAGCTTGTGAAAATTTTCAGGGACATTAGAGATCATTTAAATGAGTCCCCGTTCAAATTTGGTAATTTTTTGATAAACAGAGAATATTTGGCGAATTTATTACCGTTTATTGGCGTTTATTCGGGAAAAATAGTTAAACTTCATCAAAAATTATGAAATTTGGATTAGAACCCATACATGTTATGTGAATATCACGGGAAAAGTTTGAGGACATTTGGATATGTTTATATATTTTTTGTGCAATTGTGTTGTAATCGAGTTTTAATAGCCGAAAAACACGCAAAAACGAATTTTGGCCAAAGAGTTAGGTTCTGGAGATTTTTCAAGAGCTATGTGATGATATTGAGACCACTTGGAAAAATTATCGGATTTTTCAGATGTTGTTTGGTATAAACGGGATATTTATTACTTAATTATAACACATTTAATGAATTTTTATAAATAGATAATTAACCATAAAATTTCTGAAAGTATTTTTATAAAATTATCCATGTTTTAATGTATTTTTAAAAAAATTTCCATAATTTATATATAAGTGCATAATTAGTTATGAATAATCAAAGATTTAAACTATATTTGTTTTAACAAAACCGGCAGTTTTGTGTTTAACGGACTGACTTGTATGTCAAAATGTCAAAAGTGGTCAAATATCATAGTTTTAGGTGAATTTGATAAAAACGAACTTTTTACGAGAATTCCGGACAATTCGGATGAATTGTACGCGCTTCGTATAATCAAAACCGTAAGAAAACGGAAACGAAACCTGTGATCAATCCAGATACCGAAACCTTAAAATTCTTTTATAAATCAAATCATTTTATCAATCAATATGTTTACATAAGTTTATATGATTTTACCTATTTCCGAAACGCATAAACGATCAACTTGGCTAGGCTCGGAAAACGGTGAAACTGAGCCAAATCCAGTTTTAAACATTTCATAGTATACAACGTCACAATCTAAGACTATGGTCATGTTTTGGGCCTAACAGTTATAACCAGACTAGTTATACAGCCCGATTTGGTTTAAACACTGTACTAGAATTAACAGTACGATACCGATTATAGGATACGAGTTATATCGAGGCATAACACTTATTGACGTATATTACCTGCTCGAACTACAATAAGGTGAGTTTCACGACCCCACTTTCTAAACTGTTTTAAGAACTTTTGGGGTGGAAAGCATGTTTACATATACTTATATACTTGAAAACGTGTGGTGATGTGAATTATCTAAGTACTAACACTTGAAAGTCCCCACAAACACAAGTGATTAACTTCGTGCCAGTGACGTGTGGATAGTACTCTCGGTTTGACAAACCCAACTGAAGGCGCCGGTGGGGTATGCCGGATATACTTGTTTACGCAGTTGCACATTGTCATTTATACTGATTACATTCTGCTATGTGGTGTTAGACATAGTACATACTTGGGGCAAAGTGGCTGTTAAATGCCAACGGGAGTACATGGGCAAGGGTGGCCATGCAGTGCGAGCTGTCTCGGTTTCACTTGTGGCTTAGTATAATATATCATACACATACTTATATACATACGTATTGTGAACTTTACGAACTCGTATACTGATTTTGTTCCAACTCGTGAAACTTGAAACTCACCAACTAGACGTAGTTGATCCGTTTTAACATGCTTTTCAGGTAAGCCGAAGTTGGAATGATTTGCTTACGTGCTTGGTGTTAGAAGGAAAGTTGAATAGCTGCGAATAGATGCAAATACGTACTAATGAATAAGGAACCGAGAACTGGTTATGTGTTTTTCATCTAGTTTGTAAACATAGTACCTACCAATGTAATATGATGTAAATTAGTTGTTGAATTTCTTTATAAACAATGTGGTTGATACCAGTGTTATCTGTTACATTCTCGTATTACGCTTCCGCAACTACCTAGTCAGGGTGTGACAGATTCTCTTTCTTCATTTATGTATAGGGGTGGCTAAGTTGTTGTTTGGAATCCGAACATGTCAGCCTATGTTTGTTAAGGAAGTTGTCTCTGTTTTTGACAAAGAGCTTTGAGCAGCGTTTGAGGATATTGTGGTGTGTGGGAGTCCGTTTTTAGGAATTTTCAACGGAGACTAGTCACCCTCCCTATCCATTTTTGTGGTTTAGGGTTATATTTAGCTAAGGTTGTTTCCACCTATGCTTTCGTAGCCTCGAGAGCACAATCTAGGAAGTTACATGACCACATTTTGCTTGATTGTGGTGTTGATAGATTAGATTCCGATTTAGGGTGTGCGATGGATTGTTTGCACAACTCGATTACCGATCATGATCTTGGAGGTTCGCTAATAAGCACATCGCCACCCCTAAATCCCCAATTGCTTTGGTTATTTCCCTTTATAGTAAAACCGTCTAAAGTTTGGAAGAAAGTTTGGCCTGTCCTCTCGTCAAAGAGCAGTATTAGAATGTCTGCAGGCTTCTCATGCTCAAGACTTTTTGACTGTCGCCCCCATCGAAGGGTTATGATAGCACATTTCAGCAGTGGAGTACCAAGTCATTCTTAAATATCGTTTAATGGTCCCCCTGTTCCAAGTTGATGAGCCATGTCCAGTCTGTTGTACATTTTGTTTATATACTTTTGGTGAACACGCGGTTCATTGCAAAGAACTCCCGGGGTTTAAATATAGGCATGATTTGGTCAGGAATGTCCTTTGTGATGTGTTAAACCGGGGCGGGAATCTCGGCAAAAAAAGAGGCTCCTGTGAATTTCTTGTCAGATCTGCGTGAAGGAAGGTCTCCTCTCTAACCAGAGAACATTCTTGTGTTTGGATGGGCGGGGGGGGGGGGGGGGATGCTTGTGTGGACCTTACTGGGGTGTCCCCTCTTATCGGGCCGTGTTAAAGGCAGAAGCTGGAAAAAATCATAAGCACGAGAAGGCGTGTGTTGAGAATCAACACGCCTTCGTTCCTTTTGCTTTTGTTACATTTGGGTCCCTTGCCCCCAATGCTGCTACGTTTCTAAAATTTGTTCAGTGGATCGTGCGTAGTAACTCAATGACGCCGAAGAACAATATCTTTGTTTTCAGTAGTATTGGTTTTGCCATACAAAAGGGGGTAGCGGCGCAGCTTGTTGCCCACTTGCATGCCTCTCTATTGTAATTGGATCATTTTATAGTTAAATGAAATTTCAATGTTAAAAACAAAAATCTCTCTTTAATCTCTCCATTAGATACATGAGCTTTGTTTTTATCCATTGCCTTCAACAGATCCAAGAATCTCTCAATCATCACCATTAGACTTTCATCAGAGAAATGCTTGAATGTAAAAACGCGAGTTTAAGACGTTGATAAACACGATAATATTGTTGATCAAGATATATTCATATCTCATGTGACTTTAGGCATGATTTGAATTCCCCTATGGATTCGTCGATTTCATATAATACATTAAATGATATTGCTAATATAAGTATAGCAAATGCCTTCTATTCACGATCATACTCATCCTTTTCACAAGAATTCCAATCAGAATGTAGCTTTTGCACACCCTTAAAGAATAGTTTATCCCATAATGGAGTAAAATACTCCCTTACTTTTATCTGTATCAACAAATATTTATCAACCAAACTGATATATTCTTCAAAACGAACTTTCCAAACAATAAGATCAACAATATTTGTATGTTTCGGAACTTCCTACCCATTATTAGAAGAAGAAATGGTTTGGCCAATCGGATTAGTTGCAACTAAAGACTAAAACAACTTCATCTTTGAATTTTCACGAATAAGCGAGCTAAACATCGAAACAGGATTCAAAAACTTTCTTGATCCGAACTTGAAATGGCGTCTTTGATCGAATTAAACTTTAATCCGATGAAAAGTTTGATCAAAAGACGTTCATTATGCTTTTTTAAAAATTTTAGCTTGAATTTTCACCTGCCACTACAGTAAATTACAAGACTGCCATTGCTGCAATATTAAGGAAACTGCCACTGCAACATTATTACCAAACTGGCACACCAATTATTTCGATAACACCACAAGCAGCTAAAACTCAAAAAATCTAGCTACGAGCTGACCTAAAAAAATAAATTTTCCAAATATTCCGTTGAACGAGCGAGTTACACACGCGTTGATGAAAAACTTTGTCAACAATTTTACCGAAAAAGTTCGATAAAACTCGCTTCCGCTTTGGCCCGTTTGGCTAATAATAGGCAATGACCAAATGCCAAACTTCCTAACTTGAAAAAACCAGCACCTTTGGGCCCGTTTTAATAGTTTCCCGCTCGTGTAAATAGAAAATTCAGCAACTTAAAAAGACGTAAGCAACATTTTCAGCTCATTAAACAACAAATTTTCATTCGCGAATAAACAAACCAGATCTGAATTTGCACGTTAAACTTTACTCGTTTAAAATATGATATTTTTGTAATGATCAAACTGCCCCTTGTACCAATCTGAAAATCTGACACGAGGTTCGATCCAAACAAATAATTTTTCACTCGCTGAAAACTAGTTTGAAACGTCCAAACTAACCCTTGTGACCAACTTTCCAAAATGCTCCTAACACCCAAAACTGAATCCGATGTAATTATTAAACAAGTGTTGTAACACCCCAGCCCGGTTAGGGCCGACCTGTAAGTCGATACGTTAAATAAAAATCTAGATTTAAAAGTTTAAAATCATTCAATGCCAAAAAGGTTCAATATCATTAACAACGATAAATAAATAAAGTTGTTTCACTCAAAATATATTACTTAAGTTCCTCGTTTTCAAACTTCTAGTCTTTTACTTTTACTCTCTTCTCACACATTCCCCCGAATCCCTTGAGTACCTATAACAAATTAAAAAAAAAAAAACAAAACAAAGAAACACGGCTGAGACAAAAGTTGCCCAGTAGCGGAGGAAACAATAGCAATAACAATAAACGATGAAGAACAATGCAAACTATCAAAGGAGAAACAAGTACAGTCTATGAGCCGGTAACACTAACAATACGTTGAATGATCAGTTATGAAACAGTAACAAGAACAATAACAGTATGTACATTAGCTGCACTAATGCACCAATAACTAAGAGAGATAGGAATGTGGGCACACACAAATAACCATCTCACCCCAGTAACAATTTACCTAGGATCGATCCATACGCCTCTCAGTAATTAGTGAGTACTCTCATTGCACAATAAAATAGAGACGTTGTGGACTAATCGCTCTGCCACAGAGAGAGCACGTCAAAGGTACCTCGATTGACGCCCTACGTCCCCATATGTGGATAAATGCTCGGGTATTGAGTTCTAATAAAATGCAATAACAATGATCAATATCAATATAATATGTCTCAATAACAATCAGTCAATGTACAATGGTCTATTAGGAACATGCGATAATGAGTGCAATAAAATATATTATATCGCATGCTTGACAATTTAACAATAGCAACCTAACAATTTGCAATAAATAAAGAACGAAACTATTTAATAACGGTGACAAGATACTATGAAATAACTGAATAATTATAACGCGATTAACGACTCAAGAACCCATATACTATGAGAGCGAAGACACGGTATGACGCTATATGTGAAAGACCACGAAGTCCGTACACTATGAGATCGATGAAAAACAATATTACGCTATACTTTAAATACTGCAGAATCCGTACCTTATAAGCGAAATAGTGGTAACCGTAAGCTTGAATTAGATGTCGCGAAGACCTATAATATTATTGTAACTTGAGTTATAAGCTTGTTTGGGTATGTTTAGTAATTTTGTTAATATTTATGTGGTTCCTGTTTCGTTATATTAACTTTAAGAATAGTGATGCATTAAATCAAATAAAACATATTTATTTAATTATGTTCGGATCCATAAGCTATTAACCCAACCCAAGGTTATTTAAAAGGTGTACCGCATGAAATATCATATCATATGTTCTTTGATGGACAAACTTGTTTATGCATTATATATATGAAAGAACATCAGAGTTTGTAAAAGCTGTAGGGCAATAAGCATTACCAATTTAACAATTGTAATATATTTATATGACTATATTTATTTATAAAACAAATCGATTAAAAGATGTTTATGTAAATTTGCAAACTTATATTGATCATATTCATAAAATAATTATAATGATTATATTTGGCCAATTTTAATTCACAAAAGAAAGTGCAACAACACGTTAAAAAATTAAGTTTGAAGATGCCAAGTTAATGTTCATCTTCTCCAATATAAATACCAGTAAAACCTAAAATCCAAAAAATTCAAGTATTCAGTTTTCTTGGTGGTTAAGTTTCGGTTACCCGAGGTCGACATATGAGCAAATCAGAAAAGAATAAGATAGCAGGTGATGGTGACTGATTATCGCCGGGAACAATAGAAAACGGTGGCGGCGGTTTCCGACACTCGTGATCCGGATGTAGGTGGCGTAACTTGGAAGAGCGGAAACGGCGGTGTTGGCAACAACCAATGGCGACGGCTACGGTGGTGGAGGTGATGACGGTGGCAACCGACAGCAATGACAGTAGCTAACGACTTATAGGGTTGTGGTGGTGTACACGACGGGCAGACGAGGAAGCTAATGTACAGTTTTGTGATGCAGATTTCCTTCGTATATATAGTGTCTATGTAGACCTTTAGTCAACAACCGAACCATGCTTAAATCTCTTAAGAGTTTGATTCGAAACAACCCTGTTACCCGGAAGGAAGTTCACGTAAACATAATGATCTTCAAACTAAGATTCAAGATATATCAAAATGGCCCTAACTTATATTATAATCAATTTAACATTTAAACCATTTTAGTTTAGAATAAATTTTTTAAACACCCTAAACTTATTATTATGACATATCAATTGAGTAACATTCATTATATATCACATTTGATTAGTTAGCATTGATATTCGATCAATTTTTAATAATTACATATCCGTTATATTAATTCGATATTAATTCTCGTATATTACAAGTGTGATCAATGAAGGTGTACTAAAGACACAACATGTTGCATCCAATCAGACAGTATTAGCACTTAAAATAACAATATGGCATGAACTAATTTTTTTTATACACATGAGCACTTTATGAGTGTGGGCATAACCAAATAGAAAAACAACCTTCCAACAATAGCAAGTTTATGAATACTCTCAACAAACTTGTGAACAAGGACTATTCTTTCACCAAATGAAACACAAATGAATTAGGCTCACATGCTTTGAACAAATGATACGTATGAACACAACAAACGTTTTATAGAGTATGAACCAGAAATGAAAACCGAACACAAAACAAGAAATCGAATTAAGAGTGAAACATAATCATATCGAAGTTGATTGATGACGCCACACGTTTACGATCTCAAATTTGATTCGTAAGAACTTAAACGGAATCAACAATTCACTTTTGAAATAAAACGAACATAAAGCGTGGAGCGATATCCGAATAAATTCGAAGTGGACTGATGACGCAAACACGAAATATATGAACGATGCGTAAGAACAGATTTTATGGGTGGCGTCATTAACAAATTATGCAACAAATTGAGATTGATAGAGAATTAAACAACAAACTCCGATCTAGATTCACACATCAGTTGAAATCAAATTCATAACATGTAAGGGGGGTGGGGTTGTCCAAAACCTATCACTTGCAACACTCAATGGAGGTGTGCCCCACCTCACCCCACCACTTTCCATCACTAGTGAAGGAATTTTAGTGCGGGCAGTGGTGTGATAGGTTTTTTTTTACAACTTAAAAATTAAAAACAATATTTTACTAGAACATATTACAACTTAAAAATTGTAATTAAAAATAAAAGTTACATTAAACAATCTACTCCTTGTCCGAATCCGGAAATTCCAAACCTAAAGAACCTCAACTTCACTAGATCATATCTCAAACAATGGTGAATATCTTCATTCCGTAAGTCTAATTGCACATTCTCAAGAACGGGAACTTGAGTAGAAGGATCCGGCACCCAATCTTGAGAAATTGCACGTCCATCTTCTTTTATTAACATATTGTGTAATATGATGCATGCATATACTAAGCTAGAGATCGTGGGTTTTTTCATTGCACAAACCGGTTGACTAAGTATGCAACATCTACCCTTTAAGACACCGAAAGCTCTCTCGACATCTTTTCTTCCCGATTCTTGCAACTTCTTGAACGCCTTTTCATTGATCTCGACATGAAACGAAAAGACTTTCACAAAAACAGACCATTGCGGGCGGATAACATCGACAAGATAGTAGCCACGTCTGTAATATCTCCCGTTGACAAAATGCGGACAGAAAGGTACGATACCATCTCTACGCTTTGAAACAATGGTGATGTGTATAGAACAGTGATTTCGTTGTTTGAGCCAGGAGCACCAAAATAAGAATGTCAAATCCATAAATTATTTGACTCAAGCACTTCAAGTGAGATGGTCGGTCATCTGATATCACCCCTAACATACGCCACCCGAAACTCACGTGGATAATTCCCGCATTCGATATGTGTACAATCGATGCTACCGAGAATCCCTGGAAAATGCCATCTAGCCTCTTGCGCGGCATAAAGACGTGTAATGTCGTGTCTTGTTGGTTTTCATAGAAATCTTTGCCATACAGTTTAATAATCGCGTTACAAAAGAATTAGATACATTCACGTGAAGTTCTCTAAGATATTTGTATGTATTCATCGAATTGGTCGGGTGGGTTATCTGTCGATAATTGACGAATAGCGGATGTGCATTTTTGAAGCAGCGTAAAACTTCGATTGCCCCTCGCGTCGTAAGATTATTGAAACCATTCTTCGCTTGCTTCAACGTCGGCTACAATCTTTAAAAATAAATATTTCGGCATACGAAACCGTTCCCTAAATGTCTCGTCTTTGTATTTCGGCTCCTCCACAAAATAGTCGTTCATTAGCACTTCGTGGTCATGTATACGATCACGATCCGCCATTTTTTCTTTGGACGGCTCAAGCCTTCAAGTTAGTTATATAACAACGAGAACCATTCAACAATTTCATCGTCCGAAGACGAAGAGCTATCGGTGTCTAGCAAAAACGAGTTGCTCGGAAATTCCATATTTTTTTGTTTTGAATTGAAGTGGTGAAGAAATAGGTTTTTGTAGTAGAATATTGAGAGTGTTTTGAGTTGGATTGAAATGGTTGTTTATTTATATTATTTATTTTTTTTAATCCCCCAACGGTCACCCCCTCTCCCAACGGTCAATTTTCTTGGGCTTGCACACGAGATTGCCATCACGGCCGGACCCCCATCACGCGTGATAGGGGACCGGCGGCGGTGTTCCATGGTGGATAACGCGTGATGGGGGGCCATCACGGACCACCTCGTCCCCCCTAAGGGGGTGGGGTGGTCAAAAACCCATCACTTGCAACACCCAATGAGGGTGTGCCACCTCACCCCACCACTTTCCATCAGTAGTGATGGAATTTTAGTAGGGGTGGTGGTGTGATGGTTTTTTTTTAATTTTATAAAAAAATAAAACAAGGTTAAATATACTAAAACAAGGTTAAATTAAATAAAAAATAAAACAATATTAAATAAATGTTACAATGATAAATAAATTAAAAAACCGACAAAAAAAAGCCCACGGCGCTGCTCAAACCCACTTGTCGTGTCCATGTGGTTGTAGGAGGAATGTTAAATCGGCGTTTTTTTTGTTTTCATTCAAATGGTTGATATACGCCTTGTCACATTATAATTTTGAATCAAGAGCTATTTCCTTTCGCTCCTTCGCCTCGGCCATTTCCGCCAATTTAGCGGACTTGTATTCGTTGAAATCTTCGTCCACAACTTCCTTTCCTAATCTTGACGATTACCCACTTTTCTTGCCATGCGTCCGTGTGGGTGTGGGTTTCTCTTTGTCGGGATCGTCTCCGGGTTGCTCGTTGAAGTTCATGTACGGCATGCTGTTTGACAAGCCGCCGGTAGTCGTTGTGTAGTTCCTTGACTCGGAAGTTTTTTTTATCTTTTTGAAGAAGATCCTTTCTTCCTTGGAGACGTTGGTCCGTCCATGTCGACCACGGGAATCAGTTCCCACTTTGGGTGATGTCTCGCAACCTCCCACGCGTCCAAGTGGGGAAAAGATTTATGTCGGAAAATCTTGACATAATCGTTCAAGGCGTTCTTTATGATAGTCGCCTCGCTCGCTCCGCTTTGTGGAGCTCGGGCCTACAAAACATTTAGAAAAATATATATATCAAAATTGTAAAAATAAAGTAATTATTTTTATAAAAAAATTAAACTAATAAACTTTAAAAAATATATACCAATTGGATGTAGCGAGCATTAAATTTGGATATTTTTCGATTCAAATCTCCCCACTTAGAAGTCATTTTATCCATGTTTCATTTGGTTGACCCGGGAAGTTTGTCGAAATATGCAATAACACGTCTCCATAACATTTCTTTTTTTGGTTGGTTTCAATATATTTTTTTTCGGAGGCGTGTAAATAAGCCTTGGTCAAGGCGACCTCCTCCATGGACGAACAAGGCTTCTTCACGACGATGCCATCCTCCTCCGTAGGTTCATCTTCATCCACATTGTCGTATTCTTCACGAAAATCACGTGGAAATTGATGTATAACATCGTTATCCTCTAGGGGATCGGCGGACGGGATTGGCAGACGTTTGAGACTGAAACATTTGAAAAGCATTATTTGGATAATTTTGGCTAGAAAAAGGTGGAATAAAGGGTTTGTTTTGAAACGGTTGAAAAGGTGGTTTTGGAACGGTTGAAAAGGTTATGGTTGAAAAGGTTGTTGTTGGAATGGTTGGGTTGTGTCGGGTTCATCTTTTAACCGGAATCTCGTCGGATCGCCTAGATTTTTGTCGAATCTTTGGTCGGGATTGGGTTTTCTTTGAACCTGAGCCACATTTCCTAGAACCCTCTATTGGTGTGATGTTAGAATGTTTTTTGTAGAAGAGGATTTGAGTTGTATTTTTTCTGGATTTGAGTTATATATATATAGGTTAAATAATTTTTTTAATAGCCCCAAGGGGTCACCCCAACGTTCAACTCCTCAGGCTCCCCCACATGATGGCCATCATGACTGCACCCCCATCACGAGTGATGGGGGACCGACGGCGGTGTTCCAAGGCCCATCACACGTGATGGGTTGGTTATCACGGACCACCCCTTCCCCCTAATAGAAATTAGATTTCTAAATAGAGAGAGATTAAATTGCAACAACATTCAATACGTGCAAAGGAACACCAATATTCAATTGGAATCGGAACGGAAACATAATCCAAATGACTTACGAACTAATCTGATTGAAGCGATCACAACTAATCGTATTGAAGCTGAACGGAGTAAATAATAATAACAAATCGGGATCACAATGAACAAATAAGAAATTGGCCGGAAAACTTTTCGTTGGAAAACAGTTATTGCCGGAATCACGTAGTTATTGTGACATTCCCCATTTTCAGGTCAATTGTATTTTTTTTTATTATGAAAACCGACCCGTTTTGTATCACGAACCTTTCAATAATATAAAAATGATGAAATTTATGTTACATAGTTTTGTTTTGGTTGTCGGATCTCAAAAATATCTTTTACAACCCTTAAAATGCCCCTAAAACGCTCAAAACGAACTTCAGGGATTAAAACTGCCAAAGTTGAAAATCTGATTTTTCTATCCGCAACCTTAGCGCCGTGTGAAGGTCAAGGGCAGAGACCTTAGCGCCGTGCTATGGGGCCCTGCTATCACAAGTTCGTTTTTTGTTGTTATGTTGCATTGTTTGACTTGGTTAACCAATTAAAATACATGCAAGTTTGGAAATAAAACATAGAAATAAACCTTGACCATTACCCTATATAAACAAGCTCATCTCCTTCATTTCAACTTGTTCATTCACTTCTTTCTCTCTCAAACAAAGATAAAACTCATCTCTTCAAGGTTCTTAACTCTTTGAAGTCAAACAAGAACCATTCTTTAATTTTAATTTGTTGAATAGTAATTGAAACTTGTTGTACAACATATATATAATATTCACCCCTTTTTTTCTTCGGTTTTCACCTTCTCCTGCCATGATCGGTTGAGGTGATACGCTACAAGGCAAGGCTACATGGATGACTAATTATAGTCCTTGATTATACTATATTTCCTTTAATGTCTTGTTTAAATTATAAGTAGTTAGTTTCTAATTCATGTTAAATGAGTTCCATGGTATTGGGTATGTGGTCACTAGCCTCGGTTTTATCCCGAGTTGAGAACGGAACCGAAACCGAACTCTTGTTTACAAGTTTTGTTTAAATAGTTGAATAAATATGTTATATGTAAGATTTGAATATTATAACTTCTAAAATCATTTTTATAGTTCTATGGTATTTGGGTATGTGGTAACCATCCTCGGTCTTATTCCGAGTCAAGGACCGAACCAAAACCAAACTAAACCGAGTTACTCGCTTAAGACACACAAGTGTGTTTTGGGCCACCGAAACTCATCTTTTCTTCAAGATTATATTGTAAATTAATTTTAAATTATTTCTCAACATACTTAGCTTGTCGGAATCCAACTAGATCTTATAATAAGTTGGGACCGGTAAAACCAAATACTCGCTTAACGGATGTTAAGGTTCTTCACAATAGAACTATATGCTTGGTTAAGTCTTTTTGATTTTTATTGAGTTATCTCATAACATTTATCACTTTGGAAAGTTGACTTTGGGTTTGGTTAATTATCAAGACTCGAACCGACAAATCCAAACACTCATTTAAAACCTCGTTTTGGTATTTATATAACTAAGGGTCTTGCAATAGTGCATTATAACCCACATAATTACTTAACATAGGTTGAGTAATATTAACGAACAAAATACAAAGACCCCGTTTCGGGTAAACTTATTTTTTAAGAAACACTTCTTTAATTTCTCAAATATTTACATTTTAAACCCTAAACTTTTTTTATTTACTTTACATGTCATATATATTACTTTAAACCATTCCAATACAACCTATTAACTCAAGACCCATTTACTCTAGGTCTTTCTCGTTAAACCGATCTCCGATTATTCACGAATCAATCTTTCAAGTTACTTAGTTAACGTAAGTACTTTTTCATCCCCCGTTTACCATCTTACGTTTTGGGGTGGCATTGAATGCTTATTCAAATGCAAATGATTTGTACTTGTGTCTTAAACCACAAACTCTTTATTATATGTTACTTAAATAAATGCTCGATTTGGTGTTATATGCTTTACATGATTACATGCTATATGTATATTGTTTTAGGCGAGTTGGTCTCTGTGAAACTATTAAGTATGATCATACGCACCCCTAACTACTTTAGCTTAATTTCTTGTAGCATAGGGCAACTATTATCCAAGTATATTTGTTTGTTACCATATAGAAAGGTGTCTCAAACTATTTACTATTTGCATATCTAAATTGGTGCTATTATTTATTGTTTAATATACGAGTTGTGGATTTCATGTATTATATACTTATTGTTCAAAACTATGAAAATTGTTCACCGAAATTCGTGTTGACAATGTTTATATTATGCAATGTTACAGGTTTATTACTTGGTTGATTTGGAGACTTGAAGAACTATTTTCTTGTGACCACTTAGGTTATTAGATATAAATGAACAATTTATTTGTTTGATTATATATTCGGTTATTTGTATGAACAATGTTGTATTACATATGATATTATGAATTTAAATGAGTTGATTAAATATTGTCACTTAATAGTGTCGTTGTGCAATGGGAAATCGGTCGTGCTCCGACGTTTCCATTGCTTTTGGTCGGGGTGTGACAGATTGGTATCAGATTCATCGACTATAGGATAGATGGTTAGACGTAACGGCCTAGTATAGTTTAAGCTTTATGGTCCTTATATGCACTTACTTATTTATAAACTTGTTTAAAATTCATCTAATCATAAATGTACACATACACACACTCTCATAGTATTCTAAGGTATCCTTACCTTAAACGCAAAAACATTAGTTTTTATATCACGTTTTTTATGGATCAAAAGTTTAACTTGGATCCCGTTGTTTATAATATCCTTAAAGCATGACTCTATAACGTGTTTGTAGCCATATTAGATGGCGGAACACTATAAAATGATCATTTGACAAATAGTTTCCAAGAATCGAAGGTGATTTACTTACCTAGGATGATTGAATTGTTGTGTTCGTCTTTTAGGCCAATGAACCGTGTTATACACGTCAACAATCATAAGTTGTCGAATGAAAGCGTTCCGGTTGCCTCCTTATATTTTGGTGTTGGAGACATAAAAGCCACGGTGATACGTGGACAAATGTTTTTAACATCTCGTTGTATCTTCGTTTTTATTATATGTTATTATCGTGATTTGAGTCAACAACATGAAAGACGCGGTGATACGTGCACATGTGTGACTCCATCTATTATCTGATACAAGTTTTATTTGTCGGGATATCAAATCGTGGTGGTTCATGTACGACTCTCCCGAATAAATCTGAATTTCAATACCTCAATACCTTCAATTTTCGAATGTCAAAAGTTTAAAACTTATATATATACATACATTTTATCTTTTGATTCAAGTATAAAATAGTTTACTAACATTCTCATCCTCATAACTCTAGGACTCACAATCATTAAAACACCATATTCAATCATTTCCCTCATACTTATATCAAACTTATACCATTTCTCTTTTATTTTAGGATGCCTCCTCTTCAACGCCACACTCGCAAGCTGAGCTCCGGTCGTCGGATGGCCGCTATGGTTGCTAAAGAAATCTCTGTTGTGATTCTAGGACTAATAAATCAAATTCAAGCCACCCAGCCCACTGTTACTCAAACCACACCTAACTCCGCACCTTTCGCCTTGAAAGATTTCACCGGTGCCAACCCATCTCAGCGTCATGGCAAGAACAGTTCCACTACCTTGTTGCAATGGTTCGAAAAGATGGAAAGTGTTTTTAATCTTTTTAAATACCCCGAACCCAAGAACACCATGTAAGCCTCAAGCATGTTCGAGGGAACCGCCCGCACTTGGTGGAATGGCGAAATGTTCGCCAATGGGTCGGAAGTAGCTATGGCATACTCATTGGCCAAGCTCAAGGATGTCATGATGAAGAAATTTTGCCTAAAACAATGTTCCAAAAACCCGAATCCGAATTTTGGGAACTTAAGCAAAAGAGTGGAGACAACTCCGCCTACTCCAACCGCTTTTATGAGCTTAGTCTCCTGGTTCCTCACTTGGTTACTCCCCTCGAACGGGCGATTAACAAGTATGTCGGTGGTTTGCCCAGGCAAATCCGAGACTCGGTGATGAGTAGTAAACCGCAAACACTCCATGATGCAATTACCTTAGCTGGTGCTCTTTCCGAGAATCATGTCAAAGTGGGTAACCTCTCCATCAAGAAAACGAGCGACAAGAGTAAGCATGAACCAACCCCTCAAGCTAAAGTCGACCCACAACCTCAAGCCATCAATTACTCCAACTCATCCCATAAAGCCAAGAAGAAACAAAGACCCAATCACCAAAATTATGCTGTTACTCACTCACAACAAACTCAACAACAACCTTAAGCTCCTCCAAACCGAAAGCCTTACATCGGTACTCACCCATTGTGCAACACTTGTCAACTTCACCACCCATCTCACATGGCTTCTCGCCACTGCAAAAACTGCAACCGTTTTGGTCACCTCAATACCACTTGTCGAACAACACCTCGTGGACTTCCCGCTCCACCAAAAAGCAAGCCACAAAACCCGAAAAACTGCATCATGGCTTACGCTTAAAACCCGCAAAATCCCCAAGACTGTTTCAATTATGGAGACCCGAGCCATTTCCGCAATGCTTGTCCCCGAACTGCGTAAGAAAACCAAGCTCAAGCCATCACCGTGCCCTACTACCAAACCCAAGCTTATCAAGTCCAAACCTTGAGGTGACACGCTACAAGGCAAGGCTACATGGAGGACTCATTATAGTTCTTGATTATACTATATTTCGTTTAATGCTTACTAGTCTTGTTTAATTATAAGTAGTGTAGTTTATAATTCTTGTTAATTGAGTACCATGGTATTGGGTATGTGGTCACTAGACTCGGTTTTATCCCGAGTTGAGAACCGAACTAAAATTGAACTCTTGTTTACAAGTTTTATTTAGATAGTTGAATAAACATGTTATATGTAATATTTGAATATTATAACTTCTAAAATCATTTTTATAATTCTATGGTATTTGGGTATGTGGTAACCATCCTCTGTCTTATTCCGAGTCATGGACCGAACCAAAACCAAACTAAACCGAGTTACTCGCTTAAGACACACAAGTGTGTTTTGGGCCACCGAAACTCATCTTTTCTTCAAGATTATATTGTAAATTAATTTTAAATTATTTCTCAACATACTTGGCATGTCGGAATCCAAATTGATCTTATAACAAGTTGGGACCGGTAAAACCAAATACTCGCTTAACGGACGTTAAGGTTCTTCACAATAGAACTATATATATGGTTAAGTCTTTTTGATTTTTATTGATTTATAAACATTTATCACTTTGGAAATTTGACTTTGGATATGGTTAATTATAAAGACTCGAACCGACAAATCCGAACACTCGTTTAAAACCTCGTTTTGGTATATATATAACAAATGGTCTTGCAATAGTCCCAACATAATTACTTAACTTAGGTTGAGTAATATTAATGAATAGAATACCAAGACCCGGTTTTGGGTAAACTTATTTTTCAAGAAACACTTCTTTAATTTCTCAAATATTTACATTTTAAACCCTAAATTTATTTATTTAATTTACCTGTTATTTATTTTACTTTAAACCCTTCCAAGATTACCTCTAACTCAAGACTCGTTTAATCTTGGTGTTGCTCGTTAAACCGATCTCTGATTATTCACGAATCAATATTTCAAGTTACTTAGTTAATGTAAGTACTTTTTCATCCCCCGTTTTCCATCTTACGTTTTGGTGGTGGCATTGCATACTTATTAAAATTCAAATGATATGTACTTGTGTCTCAAACCACAAACTCTTTAGTATATGTTACTTAAATGAATGCTCGATTTGGTGTTATATGTTTCACATGGTTACATGCTATATGATTATTGCTTTAGGCAGGTTGGTCTCTATAAACTATTAAGTATGATCATACGCACCCCTCTTTAGCTTAATTGCTAGTAGCATATGGCAACTATTATCCGAGTATATTTGGTTGTTACCATATAGAAAGATGTCTCAAACTGTTTATTATTTGCATATCTATATTGTTGCTATAATTAATTGTTTCATATACGAGTTATGGTTTCATCTATTATATACTTATTGTTCAAAACCATGAAAATTTCTCACCAACAGTCATGTTAACAAAGTTTATTTTATGCAATGTTACAGGTTTATTACTTGGTTGATTTGGAGCCTTGAAGAACAATTATCTTGTGACCGCTTAGGTTATTCGATATAAATGAATAATTTATTTGTTTAACTATTTATTCGGTTATTTGTATGATCAATGTTGTGTTATTTATGATATTATGAATTTAAATGACTTGTTTAAATATTGTCACTTAATATTGCGTTGTGCAATGGGCAATCGGTCGTGCTCCGACGTTTCCGCCGCTTTTGGTCGGGGGGTGACAGTTATGGCCAGAAACTTTGTCGGAATCTTCAACATATTCACCGAACACCAAACTTATGTAAATATGCTCATAGACGAATCTTAAACCGTCCTATATGTAAAACATCAACTGATTTTGATCCGAATCAACCAAAATTCAATCCGAAGAACACGAACACAAGGAATCAAAATCGAACATGTTATAATGATCGGTTTCACACGAAATTCAGTGATTAGACGCTGAACCGAGCACCGAAAGCTCTGATACCACTTGTTTTCCCCAATGAGGATTTATGAATTCGATATTGATCTACGAAACCGAAAACGCATAGTCTGTGTCTCGATGCGAATCGGTTCTAATCGATGAACGAAAACGGCCGAGGAGTACACAAGACGTAAATATTAACTTGTTGAAGCTCGTTATAAATTTCGGCAGAGTAACGTGACAATCGGTGTCTCATAAAATATAAATTGTTTGTAGCTAACTAAACAATAACAAATGAGCCTATACATATAGTCATTGCTCATTCGTTACACACACATGCACATTCATTAAGTCCACATTCATGCTTTCATTCCACATTCATTTCATATGCACTTGATCTCCCATTCTTCATATTTAACACCTCATTCTTTATCCATGCATCCTCATTCCTTAAGCTTGCATGTCTTCGTTGGTTATACTCGTTTCTCATTATATATAAAAACAAAATTAAAAAGACTAAACGACTCGGTTCAACTCCCAGCACTTGTCACATTTCATGTACTAGCCAACTCCCACTTGACAATTGTTAGAGTTCGTTAAGCTTGTGTCATTGTCGCTTTATGTTTATCTTCACGTGTGTCTTTATACAGGAAATGCATGTAAACAATGCACTAACAAAAATAACGAGGCTTTATACACGTTTCAGATGATAACACGACCCTATAGTAGAATGTTGTGAGTACCGGATAATTGACATTTAAGATATATATATATATGTGTGTGTGTGTGTGGAAAGGATCAAGAGAGAACTCCTCTTTAGAGAGAGAATTAAAGAACTTATAAAAAAATATTTTTAATTTAATAAAAAAATATTTTTAATTTTTTTTCGTTCATCCTTCTTATATGATGCTATTCTTCACCATAAAGAATATAAAAATACAAAAAGGTAAAAAAGAAAACTAAGAAATAGAGAATTTGTTGTAGTGCACATATGCAATACATCGACTTTTTCTTAATTTATATGTGCACTAGTGTATATTTTTATATATGCAATAGTGTTGATTAACATTATGCAATTTTTTGTATTGTATATGTGCAATAGTGTTATATTATGTACAAAAATAAACAAAAATCGATATAGTGCATATATGCATTAGTGTTATATTATATATATGCGATAGTGTGTATTGCATTCAATTATTAGTGTTGTATTTGCATATATTCAATAATGTGTATTGTATAATGCAATTGTATAGTATTATATAGAATAAAACACTATCGTATACATGCAATACGCATTAGTGCACATATGCACGACATTGACATGTTTTTTTAGTAATAATATCATCTTATTAGAAGGAGGAAAGAAAAAAAATCACAAATATTTTTTTAAAAAGAGTTAAAATAGTTCTTTACCGGTTCTCTAGTTCTCTCTTTAAGAGAAGTTCTCTCTAGATCCCACCCATATATATATATATATATATATATATATATATATATATATATATATATATATATATATATATGGGATATTTCAAAGGGTATGTTTCAAGCGAGAAGTCAAGTTATTGCGAGAAATACGAGAAGTTATTTATATCCCTTGATTAAGATGGATTCAATGGCCTAAATCTGTTGTGGCATTTTTGTAAATAATCAGTTAGTGATTTAATTCAATGGCCTAATTCTGACCAAAAAGGGTAGTAATCGTTGTAATTGGCAATGACAATAAAAAACCCAAACAACACTCTCCATTCATTCTAGTTTAGTTCTTCCCAAATATAACCCATAGAAAGTGAAGCAAGGAAATCAACCAAAATATTCAATTGAATTGTAGTATCTTCAGTCAATTGAAGATTTGTTTTAATCGGCGTTCTATAAAAGGGGTCTTTTTTGTTATATCAAATGCTAGGGTTTTTTCTAGCATCAGTAGCCAAGGTGAAGTTTGGTTCATGATCTTCTCAACAGCCACTGGTGAAGGTTTCTACAGTTGCGACGGTGAGACTTGAACTCCTGTTCATTGTATTTTGTTTTTACGATTAATGTGGGAAGTCATGAATTTATGATATTTTTAAAATATTCAGTGGTTAACATAGGAATATTGTTCCGTATCAATGCCAACTTGATTTGTTGTTCGAGTTGATGTAGGAAGTCGGTCGGTTAGAGGTAGAAAGTTTCGGTGGTACTTTGTTTCGGTGGTACGTCAGTTTCGGTGGTACTTTGTTCATTCAATTTGAGATGGGTAGAGTGTTGTAAAAGTGCTGAGATGGGTAAAAGTGTAAATTCAAATGGTTATTGGCTAAAAGTGTTGTAAATATGAAACTTAAGATGAACAGAGCAAGATATGTGGCAATGTAGCTTATGTTTGAAGTGATAATGATGTTTCTTTTGTTGTTGTTTTGTGTATATATAATTTGTTAACGCTGATGTTGATACTTTTTTTTTGTTGATGATTGTGTAGGTAAGTCAAAAATGAAGGGTAAACTTTCATCGAGGAAAGGTATGCCAGGTATGAATTTAATTGATAAGCACCTTTCTCATACATTATGTAAACGTTTAATATTTTTGTTGAGTGCAACAAGAAGCGGTGAGAGGATAGATTTGAAACTTTGTTTTCGAAGTTTACGAATGTTGCTGAGGACCTTGTTAATTTCTATTCAGATTTTATAAACGAATCTCCAATTAGAGGTATTTGAAAGATGTTGTTGGTTAATATGTGTACGATGGGTTTCTTACATACATCCTTAAGTAGCTATGTGTAGCCTGGCTTTCTTAGTTGATGATGTTCATACATGATAATGTCTGTATGCGTTTAACATGTTTAGAATGAGTATTATCATAGTCATGTGTGATTTAGGTTGATAATCTTCGTTATAAAGTTAGTATGTGTGGGCCGAGTAACTAGATGATGATGTGTCTATATGCTTATACTGATTTGCTATATAATAATGTGATTATTTGTTTAAGTATGTGTAGGAAGATTAATTTAAATTATTTGTTGGTTTTGTATGTAATAGTTCTATTATTTGTATAAGTATGTGTAGGAAGATTAATTTTATAGTATTTTTGGTTTTTGTAAGTTTTATCTTTTATGTCGATGTGGGTTGATGTTAGTATTATTTTATTTTGCGTCTTGTAGTATTTTATAAATGGGATGTAGTTGTGTGTAGGAAATTTTTAATTGATGTTTGTGATGAGAGATCCGTTTTTGTAATCTAAGTGCTACGAGTCATTTGAATCTGTATGTTTACGCTAAAAGTGTAGATTTTAACTCGCAGTAGTTGTAAGAATGTAGGTTATATATGGAAATATTTTGTTAAAGAGATGTGTGTCTTTTCTTTAAACGTTGATAAATTTATGTAGGCGGTGAAGGTAATAGTTACTGAAAATGATTCAAGTAGCAAATGTGGTAAAAAAGAGAGTAGAGGGAGTGTTTTAAGATTATAATATGTTTTAAAATAGTTTAATCATGCTAAATAATGTGAGTAATCGCTTTGTTTTATTTTGCAATATTATTTCCTACGTAGTAGGGAGTTCAACTGAACAAGGTGTAGATGTGGTAGCCAATAAAGGTATTAAATATTGTTAATATATTTTATGTGAATCATTGTATATGGCATGGTTATTTTTAAGATTAATGTTTTGCGTAGGTAACAAAATTATAGGCGATAATAGAAAAGTATATGGGAAAGCTAAACATGCAGTTCAAGACGATGATGATTTTGAACGAAGGCAAATTGATGTAGGGGAGGTACAAAAGGTAAAAAATAAAAATAAGATTACAACATATAATAAAGATTTGGAGTTCCAAGTCTAAGGATGCTATCGTCATCGCGTTCTTTGTGGAATGGGTTGCAACATTTATCACAAAAACAGAAGGAAGTTGTTATTGAGTGGGATTTGAAAAAATGTTACTTTTAAATGTTGCTGGTATCTCATCATTGTTAGCTTATTATGTTGTTGACAACTTTGACAGTGCAACGATGAGCATAAAGGTAGAAAGTGGTTGTATTGATATAACAAAGAAGAGGATACACAAGATGACAGGTTTACCAATTGGAGGGGTTATGAAAGAAAAAAATGAAGACCGAAAACAAGATAAATATATTATCAAGACATGGAGAGCTGTTCATCGGGGTTGAAGGAAGTGAGTGCAAAAAGAATAGCTGATAGACTAGAAACGTATGACAATGTTGGTTGGATGTTCAAGTTGGACTTTGTGATGATGCTGATCACAACTATGATTGAATGTTAAAATAATGGAAAATGTATGATGTCGTACCTACCATTCTTCAAAGAGGATATAGATTTAAAAAACTTGGATTGGTGCGATCTAGTTCTAAGGAGATTGAAAAAAATGTATGGATACATGGAAAAGGGAAGATCTGGAGGATCACTTCCTAGGACCACTTACTATTTTAATGGTTACTTTCATGTCACTATTGAATAAAATCTATTTAAAAATGTTAACTAGTAATGCAGATTTGTTTTAGATGATGAAGTATGTGGTTTCCTTTATTGTAGTTGTTTTATGTTGACACAACATATTGTAATTGTATAACAAGTGTAAGGACACAGATTGCTTTAGAAGAATAGAATTTTGATAAGCTGAAAGAGACATAGGAAACTGACCTTAAATCTGGGGTGTTTGGAAAAGGAAAGCTTAGGAATTTATCTGGTGAAGGCGTTTATGAAGGAAAAAGAAGTAGCAGTGAGCATGTTAAGGAGGCTGCCGGTGTGGGTGTTGCGAGCGGTGATGTGAATGGAAGTTTTTGATTTGCTCCGATTGTGTACTTTTATTCTTTTTCATATTTTAAGTATGTGTTTGTAATGAAAACTTAGTTGTAGTATGCATGTGTGTTGCCTTCGGTGTAAGAACAAGTAAAACGTTTGGAGTATTTTCTAAAGGTGATATCTGACAGGAAAACAGAGTTCAAGGGCATTCTCGGAGGTGTGTTTTTTAACAACCCAGACAATGATGAGATACAACAACTGAGTCAAAGGTACAAAGCTGTTATTGGAAAACAGCCGAAAAAACCCCAAGAAGAACTGTCAAAAATTTGGCATGACGAAGAATGGCTGGAACAAGTTTTTAAGAGTTGCGACGTTCAACAGATGAAGAAAACTAAACCAAGTGTTGTGCAAGAACATGTTGTTGGTTCTGTTCCTTCGTTTTAGTTCGTGACTAACACAAGAATATGGAGGTTCTTTAACGAGTTGCCTGATGCTAATGTAGGTAGGAATGATGTGGAAGTTGAAATTACACCTACTGTTGTTGGTGCTACTGAAGGTTATGAAAGTGAGAATGACGAGATACCACTAAATGTTATTGCTATTAGGTTGAATGGAAAAGCTCATGTTTTGGAAAAACCAAAAAGGGTAGGATGGGTTGCTTATGCTTGTGGATCCCCGTATGCGAATAGGCCCGTTGATATAAATAAAAAGAAGGAAAAATCTGAGAATGAAATTTTGGCGATACTTGTGTAGAATTGGAGGGCCCGAGATGTAAGTGAATATTTAATCATGTAGGTAATTAAAAAGGCATGGTAACAACATGTAGTTTGACTTTTTTTTTTGTGTAGGGAGTTGATTTTCTGTACAAGGGAAGGCTGTAGTGGGTTTTGGTCGTGGTTTGAAAGTTTTGCAGCCAAACATGAACATTAGTAACAATGTTGTTGAATGCTGTTCGTTAGTGCTAAACAATGAAGATAATAAGTATCTACTTTTTTGTGGATGCACTGTTATTAGTAAGTTAAATATTATAGTCCTTAATGTGGTTTGTAAATGAGTAACGGTGAACAATGTGATGTAACCTACAATAGATGGTCTACAATCGCAACACCATAGTTGTCATACACAAATGTTGTGTGTTTTCTTAATGAATTGTATTGTTTATGAACAACACAACAGTTGGGGGACTTTAAAACCTACACTGGGTGTTGTCGATAAGTTGCATATTTTATTTTTGCAAAATAAAATAATGATGTTCGTTAGTCATTTGTATGGTAAACATACAGAAGGAAATCTAGAGTTTGAGAAGATGACAGAGAAGGCAGTTGATGGTATTATGAGAAGCAACATATCATGCGTGATGATTGGAGATAGAAGTGGAATGAAGCTAAGACCATATGAGATGATATTCTTCAACATCAAATCGGTTGACCATTATTATCTATTGTGCTTTGATATTAAAAATATGGCAATCGTGGTTATTCACAGTGTTCACCCGGACAAGAAAAAAAGGAGGTCACGAGCAGACAAGGCTAAGGATGCTGAGTACTTAAACGACTAAATGAAAACAGTTTATGTTATGGTAATCATCACTTGACCGTATGAATATTTTTTTATTGTTGTTTCCAATATTTTAATGTAGTTTAAATTGGGATATACATTGGACAGAAACGGGATTTTGACAACTAACTAAGGGAGGTTAGACATCCGAGAGCAGGGTCGATGTACTCATTATCCCCCACTAGGTTGGTTTTAATGTGGCAAATAGGAAACAATTACAAAGATGATGGTATATATCTTATGAGGCATATGGAGACCTATAAGTGGGAAAAAAATAGGGACTGTGGGCATAGTGAGGATTATATAACGCAAAAGAAACAAGTTGGAACTTTAAAGATTAAGTATACAATGATGTTATAGAAGTTTTAGAATCGGAATGATTGATAGGAAGTTTAAAGTGATGGGTTTAACAAGATTATCAAAGTCATATAAACCATTTATATGAAACAACACAGCAGATAAATTAGTTTTAAATCTTGTTAGTTTGATAATATTAAACATATTTTATATACAGATAAACCCAATGCCCGGATCCATATACATATCACATGCTATCAAAAACAACATAGGGTGTTTGAGCATACTACCTCCCAAGATGAAACTTGAAGAAGAGAATGATCTTGAATGGCTAGTCTTCAAAAGAGAAGATCCTCAAGCTTGTATACCCACAAGCTAATAACAAAGCACCCTTTATTTGCTAGGATTTCACACTTGAAAACTCCTTGATGTTCTTACTTGTTCTTGGCCGAACTTATCAATAAGAATGAAGGAGTTTACTTGCAATTTTGGTGTGTGTGAGAGAGAAAGAAAAGTTATAGCACTTTCACACTTTTATTGGCCAATCTATATTCTTGCATGTTCTTGAAAAGGTGTATTAATAAATAGAAGAGAGAGAAAAATATTCCCTCCTAAATATTCAAACCCTTTCAATATTAATTACTTATGTTATATTTGTTACATAACATAATATAATGTAAGTAACATGCATCATGTTATTTAACCAACTTCAGTAACATTATAAAATATCCCTCTCAAAATATAAATTATCCATATAATTTATTTACCACACAAGTGCATTTATTTAGAAACCCATTTTCTAAATGTCGTAAGTGTTGATATTTATTCATTAGATCATATCTTACAATAAATACCGTGGGTGTTTGTCTAGCTTGTTATTAGGTATGACCCAACTTGGATCATAACTTACTAGACAATCAACTCTAATACGTGTCTTGGCCAGACCGATTCCAACAATCTCCCACTTGCACAAGACACATAGAAGATTGATGCAAATAGCAAATACCGCCTAACAACGGTTTACTACCCCTAATACGTATGATGAAGTGCCATTCAATAACACCGTCCCCTTCAAGTCCCTCACTTGAAAATGATTTAGGTTAATCTATCATTTATCCTTTTGCTACATATGTCATGTCAATTCCAGAGACACAGAGTGATCATTCTCTGTTGATTTAACTTATCAGGCCTTAGACATCTTATTCTAAACGAATAAGAGGGACAAATCCCCTATTGACTGCATACGTCTCTCACAATCACCTCGTACTACACTTGAGCTTAGCCTTATGTACCATTACCTTTCAGAGCAGCGAAGAACTAAGTCAAAGCATAATATTTTGTGAATATTAAGACCCAATATGTATCTTATGTCGAAGGATACTATGATATTCTCCTTTAATCAAATTTACTTATGACCACCAATCACAAGAATTCCATGCAGTAAAATTTGAGGGTGGATCAGTCCAATATTTATATCCCATAAAATCTATAAACCTTGGCAGCAAACCCTTGCTCTATATTCATACCTTATGAATATCCACCAATCCAAGTTCGTAATAGTCTTACCTTCATATTTGTCCCACAAATATGAGCGACTACGGACATTTAGGATAATCAACTTATTCACGGATTTAAACATGCTAAAATGGAACATAACTCAAAAGTCAGAATCATAAACCATAATCATATGAATGAGTCAAAATAACAGATGCTCCGATATCCAAATACAAAATAGATCAAATCCAATCGCTAGAATATCCATGTCCTAAGGCGCAAGTATGACCCTCATGCTTCGGCCTTTCAAGGAGCTTCGTGAGTTGATCCGCAATGTTTTGATCGGTGTGAACTTTGAAAGTACATATCTTTCCTTTTTCAACTTCATCCCTTATGTAGTTGAACCTCCGCTCAATGTGCCTTGTCATTTGATGTGCACGGGGTTCCTTGATTTGAGCAACCCCAACCTCGTTGTCACAAAAGATCTCTAGAAGGTCTAGAATGGTATGGACTACCCCTAGATCGGCAATGAACTTTCTAATCCACGCAGCTTCTTGAGCTGCTAATGAGGTGGCGATGTATTCTTATTCAGTGGTGGACAATGCTACCACATCTTGTTTTGCTCTCTTCCAAGAGATGGCTCCACCATTCATAACGAAAACATATCCTGATTGTGATCGATAATCATCTCGATCAGCTTGGAAACTCGCATCCATGTAACCCTTTGCTACGAGTTCCTCCTCACCAGAGCCATATAGTAGAAACATATCCTTAGTCCTTCTAAGGTATTTCAATATGCTCTTAACCGCCATCCAATGGCTACTTCCCGGATTCTGTTGGAACCTACTTGTCATACTCAAGGCGCATGATACATCCGGTCTAGTGCATACCATTGCATACATGATGGATCCTATAGACGAAGCATATGGGATTCCTTTCATTTTCTCTTGCTCATCCTTTGAGCTTGGACATTGAGTCGCACTCAATACTGTTCCTCTTTGAATAGGTACGAAAACTTTTTTAGAGTTTTCCATCTTGAACCTTTTCAAGATTTTATCGATTTATGCACTTTGGTTTAAACCTATCAACCGCCTTGATCAATCCCTATAGATCTTTATTCCCAAAATATAGGCGGCTTCACCAAGATCTTTAATGGAAAAACAACTTCCAAGCCAGGCTTTTTCACCTTGCAAGGTTGGAATGTCATTTCAAAATAGTAGTATGTCGTCAACATACAATACTAAGAAAGTAATGATGCTCTCACTAGATTTCTTATACACACAAGCCTCATCAGCGTTCTTGTTGAATCCCAATTTCTTAACCTCTTCATCAGAACAGTGATTCCAACTCCTAGTTGCTTGTTTCAATCCATAGATTGATTTCTTTGAGTTGTATACTTTATTAGGATGTTGTGAATCGAAAAAACCTTCGGGCTGAAACATATAGATATCTTCCTCAAGATGTCCATTTAGAAAAGCGGTCTTGACATCCATTTTGCCAAATCTCGTAGTCATAATATATGGCTATGGCAAATAATATTCTAATAGACTTCAGCATTGCCACCGGCAAAAAGGTCCCATCATAATCAACCCCTTGAGTTTGAGTAAAACTTTTGCTACAAGTCTTGTTTTATAAGTATCCAAGTTTCCATGCATATCGGTCTTCTTCTTGAAAACCCACTTACTTCCAACCGGTTTGGAGTTAAGAGGTGGCACAACCAAATCCCATACTTGGTTGTCATTCATGGATTGCATCTCAACGTTCATTGCTTCAAGCCATTTGTCACAATCGGATTGTGGCATTGCATCATGGTATGTGGTGGTTTCATCCGAATCTACCACATAGCATCCATCCATGAAAAATCCATATCTTTCGGGTGTATTACTAATTCTACCAGATTTTCGAATGTTCTGTGTGTCTTGATTAACCATTAGATCATTTTCAACAACCTCTTGTTGATTGCTAGTATCAACCAAACGTGTATCGGCTTGTGGTTCTCGATCCTCCTTGAGTTCCAACGTTCTACTAGTTCCTTCCATAAGGAACTTAGTTTCCAAGAACTCGGCCTTTTGAGCGATAAAAACCTTTTTCTCCGTTGGGTTGTAGAAATGATATCCTATTGAGTCTTTGGGATATCCTACAAAGATACACCTAGTGGATCGGCTTTCAAGTTTTTTTAGGTGTTGTACTTAACATAAACCTCACAACCCCATACCTTAAAATTTGATAATGATGGAATCCTTCCATGCCATATTTTAAAAGGTGTCTTGTCCACTTTCTTGGTTGGTGCCATATTTAAAATACGGGCTGCCGAGAGCAATGCGAAACCCCAAAATGATAGAGGCAATGTGCTTCTAGCCATCATCGATCGAACCATATCAAATAGAGTTTGATTCCTCTTTTCGGATACACCATTATGTTGTATTGTTCCGGGTGGAGTGAGTTGTGAGATAATTCCACAACTCTTAAGATGATCTAGAAAAGCATCATTTAGGTATTCACCTCCTCTATATGAAAGAAGTACTTTGATTGTTTTATTGAGATGATATTGTACTTGATTTTGGAAGACTTTGAACATTTCAAAGGCTTCATCTTTGTGTCTTAACAAGTACACATACCCATAACGATTATAATCATCGATAAAGGTAATGAAGTATCTCTCACCATTCCTTGTCATTGCCTTTAAAGGACCACATACATTCGAATGTATGGCACCTAATAAGTATTTTGCCCTTTCATTAGTTCCACTAAAGGGTTCCTTGGTCATCTTTTCTTGTAAACAAGATTCACACTTATCAAATGAATCATCGTTTGATTCCATAAGACCATTCTTTTGTAGTGTATGTATGCGATCTTTGTTTATGTGACCAAGGAGACAATGCCAAAGAAAATTCATACTCAAATCCATTTTGAGTTTCTGGGAGCTATATTAGTACAACTTGTTATCAAAGGATGTGTTATCATGAACTAATTCATAAATGCCAATAGACGGCATTGCTTGAAAATAAAAGACATTATTCATGAAAATACAAATACGATTGTCCACAAACTTTAAATCATAACCATATTGTCTTAAAAGAGAAACAGAGATAATGTTCCTAGTCTAACTAGGAGCATAGAAAGTGTTTTTCAAAACAACTTCCAAACCATTTGGAAGCTTCAATACATAGTCTTCTTGGGCTTCGACATCAACCTTTGCTCCGTTGCCCATGAAGAGACTTGTATCTCCTTTCTTGAAATGCTTATTTCTTTTGAACTCCTACAACAAATTGCAAATATGAGTACCACATCCGGTATCCAATACCCATGTGTTAGAAGAAGTAACATTAAGATCAATATGGATCATGGAAGTTGTACCCGAGGTTTTCCCCGTATCCGTCTTAGCTTTCAACTCCTTGAGATAGGTTGGACAATTCCTCATCCAATGTCCTATCTCACCACAACCAAAGCACGGATCCTCTGAGCTAACCTTTAGCTTCTTCTCTTTTGGGTTGGTTGGTTCCGAATTTTCCTTCCCTTCGAAATTTCCCTTGACGTGTCCCTTTCCTTTGGCAACCTTTGCCTTAGGTTCCGGGTGATGCCTCTTCTTATTGCCACCTTCAATGATTGTGAGAACCGGTAACTCAATTGACTAGCTAGACAAGGTTATTTAATCAAACCAAGATGGACTCCTTACGAAGAACTAAATCTAACAATTGTAATAAAAAAAGATCTAACAATAAGCTATCAGTTTACAGCCTTCTAGGTTAGCGGCACACTTTTATTCGTTTGACTAACAATATTATTCCTATAGTTTTGTTTCAAATCAACCACAAACTAGTCAAGAACACACAGTAAATGACCTAACAAAATCCTATTATAAGACAGGAAATCACCAAGGATAAAGTTGAATAATAAAACTAGAACAAGCAAAACCAAGTACACATACGCATCAACCAAGTAAAACCATAACGAAAATAATCAATCCAAAAAAATCAAAATATCAACGATGGTTCATAATAATTCTAAGTAGTCTATAATGTTTAGCCTAGGGTCTTAAATTCAAACAAAATAATAATATAAGATATCATGGTGAGAATATGAGAAACGAAATATTAAAGGCCATAAAACCCATAGTCTTCGATCTTGAACGTAAAGCTCTTGACTGGGTGATTCTTTGCCTTAGAAACCGCTAAATAACTCCAAAATATTCTCCAATAAACTCTAAATTCAGCTCTGGTTCGTAGGGTATTCTTCAGGTTAAGGTTAAGGGTGTTTATATAGTGAAACATGGCTCAAAACCTGACAAAAACGATAAAACTTTATGGAATCTAATGGTGGCCGCCACCCGCGACCATGAATTCCTCTCATGGCCGCGCGGAGCGGCGCAATTCAAAGGGGAGGCGGGGGTTCCGACCGGTTCTCCTATGATTTCATTTCCAGATGCGTTACTGCTTCTCATTTTGGCAATTTTGACTCGATTTTGGCCCTTTTCGGCCACGATCAAATTCTGGAACTTACAAAACACAATAATATTAGTAGTATATAGATCTTAACCAAAAAAGAACAAAAAGTAATTAAATATTAAATAAAATATACAAGGGAAATATATATATTTAGCATTATATCAAATATTCGCACACTTACTCTTTTTTCGTCCCAGAAAAAGTCTAATGTAGTGGAATAAGAATAGGAAAATACAGTCTTAAATACATATAGATTAATTTAAAGCTCAAAAAGAAGCAAAAACCGCAATCACCGATGTTGTTGTCAACTTAAACCCATGCCTTAATCTATACCGGGATAAATAAGATCCAACAGTTATAATTACTCAGTGATTTACACAATTAAGACTTGCTTATTTTCAGGTTTTGCCGGTCCAAACCACCCCAACTTGACTTAAACCTCAAAATTAGCAGATTTAAAACTTTTGTTACTTTCATTTTTTTTCTTTTTATGAAGAGTTAAGACGATCAAGGGTATCGTATATCCACCTAATCTTAAGTTTCAAAGTCTACTAAGCAACCATTAGTTACGATTAAGGGATAATTAATTGATAGTTAGTGTTCCCCACGACATGATATACCCCATTATCAAGCAATACCCCGAACCCCTCACCATAGGTGAGTATGCACGAATTCATCTGTAGGGTTTACATGTGGCGTGTCCCTTGTGGTCTGTTTCAAAATGCTAATGAGACGCGAGCAACGAGACCTCACATGGCTAACAGCGTGGATGATCAAGTCAGTAGTATATTTGTACTTTAAGTACCTAGTGATCATGTTTAATGAATTATGTGGAAGATAACTGTGGGTTTGCTATTTTTTAGCTTTATTTAAATATTGACAACCCCACTTAGGAATTGTGAATACCTCGATGAATAAACTGCATATAGGCCCAGAGTCTCCGGACCCGAGGCATCCCATTTATTCAATATTTAAGGTTATAAAACCATACGCCAATAAAATGTAAAACACTAAAGTTATACGGTTTAAGATTTATATCACCGGCTACTTGGCATACTATAACGTTAAACCTACCCAAGCATCATATGATAACGTATTCAAAATTTAAAATTCATAATATTTTCACATTTCAAACCATAAATTTCGGCTTGAGTATGTCCCGACCTTTCATTAATTAATTTCCACGGAAATTCGCTTTACCCACAAAGATTTCCGTTTACCCATTTTAGCAAATTGCCATTTCATTCTCAAGGCTGAGTATACCGACACATCCCAAGTTAAGTGTGTTTTCTTTTTATATTATCTCATATTATTAGTAGTTTGAAAACCCAGTTTCCGATAAGTATCATCATATCCCACTTTCAAGCAAAAACCTATATTCAAGCGACATTTTTTAAAATTTTTCCAATTTTTTAATTTTTTAAAATTTTTTATTATATTTACTATTTTTTAGTATTTTTTATAAAGTTAAATTTAAACTAGGACTTAAATATCCTATCCCCACACTTGAATTTTGCATTGTCCTCAATGCAAGGATAAGAACGACTTAAAATAAAAATAAAATAAAGTCAAATCGGACTACAAAAAACTAAAAACCTAAAAATGTTAAAAAAATAAAATAAAAAATTAATAAGCTCGATAATGGAAAAGATTTAACTGGTAAAATGCTCATGAAATATGATAGAAAAGACTTCTTTCCATGAATGCCTTCCAACTCCGAACGTGCTCAGCAAACAATGCATCCTTCTATCACACATGAACATAAGCGGCAAAAAATTCAACAATATCTAATAATATATCTTATCAAGATGATAGATATTATGCAATTAAAGTAGTTTAACAATCCACAAATATATAAAACTTGAATAATCAGGAGCAAATAAATAAATATAAAGTATACGGCTCAGTTGCTCCATCCCCTCACCTGTCTTTTTCAATATACTCTTCATTGGGGATCGTCTCCCTAGCTCTCTCAATCTTTACTTTACCTAACAAAAACTTAAAAACACAAAAAAAAAAGAAGAACTACAAAAAAATACATTAGTGACTCAAGGAAAATTAAAAGAAAATAAATAAAAATAAAAATAAATTAAAATTTACAAACTCTACACTTGAGTTTTCACTTAAGAACCCATGCCATGTGAATCACGTGGCGATCCGAGTTGAGCTTCCTCCAACTCGGTAGAACTCCAGTGCCCTTAATGATGCCGAATCACAATCCGACCATTCATCAATCTCGTTCTTCTTCTTTCTAACTCCAAAAAGCCTTTCAAACTTTCGCTTCCCACCACCTCTTTCTCTAACACACTTCATCATTACTTGAGAACTAGAAATCTCTCTCTCCTACCCCACACTAACTCGTACTGAACGGGAATCATCAAGACGTGTATCCAAGCTTGAGTTAAACGATTCTTTCGAATAAACTGGATGACATGGATCAATGAGACCGTCTTGACCACTTGGATGTCTCATGGAGTTAGCCATATAAGTGGAACTATCATCGCCTGCTCTAAGAGTGATCTTTCCTTCAAAAACGTCAATGATTGACCTAGCAGTACGCAAATGGACAACTTAAAATTATAGGAACTCTCTCATCGGCCTCCATATCTTAAACAACAAAATCTACAGGAAAAACCAAATTATCGAACTAAACGAGCAACTTCTCAATGACACCCCTTGGATACTTAAAAGAATGATCGGCTAAAGGCAACATCATACGTGTAGGAGTGAGCTCTCATAGGCATAGCTTTTCATATAAAGAATATGGCATGAGATTTTTGCTAGCTTCTATATCGGCCAAATCTTGACACGTCGTGTCACTTCCGAAAAGACATGGAATGGTGAAATCGCCAGGGTCGGGTAATTTTTCCGGTAACTTATTAAGAACTACAGCAGAACACTCCCATTTAGTGGAACAGTCGAAAGCTCCTCCAACTTATCCTTATTTTAAGAAGATCTTTTAAAAACTTGGCATATTTAGGCATATGCTGGAGGGCTTCAATGAACGGGAGGTTAATCTTCAATTGACTGAACGTATCAAGAAAATGCACTACCTGGTGAGCGGGATACGGGACATAGGCAAGTTCAATGATGTGTGGTGGTGGCCAGATGTCACACCCCGGTCGTAATGGCGGAAAAACGAGGCGTGGCGACTAGGTCGTGATTGATTGAGCACAATAGTATAAAAGTCTAAATGCATAAACATAACCAAACTGTCAAATATTACATCATCCAGGTAACATGAAACAAATTGTTTTAATACAAAGTATCAAGTTTCCAAACAACTCCTAGCCTAGCCTTCATCTCTCTAAGGCCTCTATCAGCTATTAGCTACTTCCTGCTTCATTTCCTGAAAACATGTAATAAAACGTCAACTACAAAAAGTAGATGAGTGAATTCATAGGTTAACTAATACTGTAGTGATAAGCCCTACACAAGCATACTAGACTAAGTTGTAGGGGTTTATATATAGGGTGTACCATCGGCTAACCCACCACTCCTACAACTTATCCTACTATGCTTGGTATGCTTATCATCTCAACTGAATCTGCAAGAGTTTCGTATAAAGATTCCAATTATTGTTTCCATGCATGCAGGAGGAACGGTATCAAGGATATATGTATAAGATACCCAAGAATCATATGTAACCATGCCATGATGAAAAATGATAATGATGCATAATGATCACACAAGACCTGACATCGACCCCACACAAGACCACACTATGCTACTTGATTTCCTTGATGGTAACCCAAATCGATCACTTTGGGTACCATGAGAGAATTCTAAAGCGTACTTTAGTATCTCTTGGATTCCTAATCGATCACTTAGGAGATCCTTCGGATCCTTAATCGAACACTTAAGAGATCCTTCGGATTCTTAATCGAACACTTAAGAACCCCATAGGTCACGTGTATTCTAAATCGATCACTTTAGAATCCCACATCTAGTGACGGCCTGTCTACCAATCGACCACTTGGAGATCAAACCTATGCACTATTGTGACCTATATTGCCACTGTTCACACGATCACAAGACTGACCAATGAATAATGTGTTTTCATGATAAAGTATAACGGGTACATGACTTTGATTTCCAAACGTCCAATGTTCCCTAAACGCTGAGTGATTCCCATATTTACTCCTGAATATTTGATTATGCATACACAACTTCCGAGAAAGTTAAGGTACGCGTAACCTGCCATGATTACTTGTTTTCCCAATGTTCATTGTTTGCAAAAGATTTGTCAAGTGTTTATGATAAGTAATGTTTGAATAAATGTGTTTTGTCAAAACGTGTACATTTACCATGTTTTCACCCCCAATGATTTGAAAGGCTTTAAAAGAAAAATGGGGGCTATGAACTCACCTTGTTGACTAGGTGTGGTTGCTAGGGCGGTCGGGTGCTGTCAAACGTCGATCCTCTAAGTCTAGACAAGGACATAATAAGTTAACAACACAGTTTAAGTCTAAGAGTGTAAGCCTTACACGATCTCGAGCAAAAACTAGGTTTTAAAGACGAAACAGCTTGGTTCTGACCTGATTCGATCGAATAGGAACACATTCGATCGAATCGAAACACATTCGATCGAATAGACACACATTCGATCGAATAGACACACATTCGATCGAATAGAAACACATTCGATCGAATAGACACACATTCGATCGAATAGAAACACATTCGATCGAATAGACACTCATTCGGTCGAATGAGTTGGGGACCATTCGGTTGCTTTCCTATTCGGTCGACTGGACTGGTTCGATCGACACATTCGATCGAATGAACTGATTCGATCGACTGGTTCGATCGAATGAGTCTGATTCGACTCCTTCAAGCTGGGCGACGGAGATACCCACGGGTTTTCCAGATTTTCCAGATTTTTGACCCAAAATCGAAGTTTTTGACATGGAAATGCTCGGGATTGAAAGGGGTATCGATTCCTAGTACTTTTAAACACAAAAGCTTGCATTTTGACACCAAAAATGACGGTTTTTGACCAAGAACACACTTGACACAAAAGTCGGAGTTTTTGCTCGATTCGGGGCGGGTTTTGGTTGTAAAAACGTATGATTTTCAAGAAGATCTTACCGACAACAACGATAAACAGATTGGTGGACTCGAATCTTAGATTGGATGACTTTCTCTCACTACTCTCTCTCTAGAAGTGGGAGTGTTTGGGTGGGAAGTGTTGGTGGAAATGAAAGAGATGGTGTAAGAATACTTGATTTTCCGCTTAAATACTCGGGTGACTCGGGTTCGGGTTTAGGCTACCGACGGGTCAAGACTAGTCGAGTTCATAAGTTTTTTAAACAAACTAAAACTTTTTCAGCAAAACTTTTATAAACCATTTTCCGAATAATTATTTAAAATCTTTTTTTTTTTTTTTTTTTTTTTTTTTTTTTTTTTTTTTTTTAATAAGAACATTTTATTTTTCAAAAGCATAAAAATTAATATTTTCCAGGCGTAAATGTCGTTTTATAAAATAAACATTTCAAATGATAAAAGCAGATTTCTCCAATGATATGGGTTCCGAACTTATCGTCCAGAACCCCAAAGTGTATAGTTTCCGATGATTCCTTGATTTTTGTCTACCAGTCAAATTCCAGGGCGTTACATCCTCCCCAACTTAGGGGAATTTCGTCCCGAAATTTAGCTTTTTAGTATACTTGATGCATCGATGATTAAGATTACATGATCCCATGATGACCACTATGCGCCACCACTTCTAATATTCGTCTCAGGCACCACCCAAATCAAGCCGAAGGGGCTTATATATAGGGTGTACCAGCGGCTAACCCACCACTCCTTCAACCTTACTTGGGTGTTTCCTTCGACTCCTATTAGATCAATGACACACAGGACGACACACTATTTTCCACTACGAGGCATCATCCTCAAGCTTTACATCAGACATATTCATTTCGGATTGAAGGGGTTTATATATAGGGTGTACCAGCGGCTAACCCACCACTCCTTCAATCTTCCGCGAATATTACCCTCGGTAATTCTTGAATTCAATGTCTCACAGCTGCCACACTAACTATAAGTCCCTAATTCCAGGTTTCGCTTCAGACATATTCAACTCGTGCCGAAGAGGTTTATATATAGGGTGTACCAGCGGCTAACCCACCACTTCTTCAACCTTTGTCGAATATTTCTCTACACGAACCTTGAGTTCACGACTTCTAGTTACACAATAGCATATTGCTTATACACGTATACACCTGTGACCTTGATGTAATTATATTCCGGACTATAATTACGAGCTCACCTTGTATCAATGTATAAGCTCTATTGTGTGCGGCTAGAAAATTTGACACGACACCACACACATACACACAACCATGCTCCATGAATGCAAGAATGAATGACAAATTTTTGGCTTAAATAATGTATAAATTTCCCCAAAATTCATATGATTGAGTAGATATGACTTGTGCTCCCAGCATGAGCCCTGAGTAGCCAAATTTGTGGATGCAAATAAAAGAATACTTATAAGCATAATAAGGCAACACGATATTCATTGAATAACACAATTATTTGATACATGCTGCAAATGTTATATTGACTTCTAGACAATAGATTACAAGAATAGAGACTAAGAGAACAGATGAGGGTATTTCTCCTTCATTTGATCTTCGCGTTCCCATGTAAACTCGGGTCCGCGTTTGTTATTCCATCGAACATTCACAAGCGGTATGCGGCTACGCTTGGTCTTCTTGACCTCGCGATCCAAGATTTCGACGGGTTCTTCAACAAAAAGCAGATTGTCGTTAATTCGAACCTCGTCGACGGGAATGAGAAGGGCCTCGTCAACAAGACACTTCTTTAACTGCGAAACATGAAAAACATTGTGAACTCTACCGAGTTCCGGCGGCAGCTCAAGACGATAGGCAACTGGTCCGATCCTTTCAAGGATTTTGAAGGGTCCAACATACCTAGGAGCGAACTTTCCCTTCTTCCCGAAACGGACTACGCCCTTCCAGGGGGAAACTTTCAGCAGAACACGGTCACCAACTTGAAACTCGAGTGGCTTGCGTCGTTTGTCTGCGTAGCACTTATGCCGACAACGGGCGTCTTTGAGTCGCTGTTGAATGATAGCGATTTGATCGGTTGTTTCCTGTATTAGTTCCGGGCCGATGATCTGTGAATCCCCGGTCTCGGACCAACACAAGGGTGAGCGACACTTGCGACCGTAAAGAGCTTCAAACGGCGCGCATTTAATAGAAGAGTGGTAACTATTGTTGTAAGAAAATTCTGCCAGCGGCAGATGAGCTTCCCAACTATTACCGAATTCAAGGATACAAGCTCTCAACATGTCCTCTAGGGTTTGTATGGTCCTCTCGCTCTGCCCATCAGTTTCTGGATGATAGGAAGAGCTAAGCTTCACACTTGTCCCAAAGGCCTTTTGCAAAGATTTCCAGAACCTGGAAGAAAAACTGCTGTCGCGATCAGACGTAATGCCCTTAGGCACACCATGACGGGAAACGATCTCACGAATGTATATCCGCGCCAACTTTTCCGTAGTGTAGTCCTCACGAACCGGGATAAAGTGAGCGGATTTAGTTAGAATGTCCACAATAACCCAAATTGAGTCATGACCGCTAGGCGTCCGCGGTAGCTTGGTGATGAAATCCATAGCTAACTCTTCCCACTTCCACTGAGGAATAATAGGTTGCTGAAGCAGCCCAGACGGCCTTCGATGCTCTGTCTTGACTCGCGAACAAGTCAAACATCTCATCACGTATAAAGCGATGTCTTTCTTCATCCCGGGCCACCAATAATGGGGTTTAAGATCTTGATACATTTTGCTGCTGCCGGGATGAATCGAGTATCTGGACTTGTGGGCTTCACTTAGAATAAGCGTTCGAAGAGGCTCAGAGTTTGGGATCCATGCTCGATCAAGAAAATAGAGGATGCCGTCCAACTTGGTTTCGAATTTCTGTTCGGCTCCACACGACAAAACGCCCTTGAGATCTCCATTCACAAGCGCCTGATTCTGAGCTTCGCGAATTAAGGAGGGAAGATTGGATTGAATTCGAATAGAGTGCAGCTGGGTCCTTTCTTTACGACTCAATGCGTCAGCCACCACATTAGCCTTTCCCGAGTGGTAGCGGATTTCACAATCGTAATCGCTGAGAAGTTCGACCCAGCGTCGCTGCCTCATGTTCAACTCTTTCTGATGGAGGATGTGCTGTAAGCTCTTGTGGTCGGTATAGATGACACACTTCGTGCCGTACAGGTAGTGTCTCCAGATTTTTAAGGCAAACACCACAGCACCCAACTCGAGGTCATGCGTGGCGTAGTTCTTTTCGTGCACCTTGAGTTGTCGAGAAGCGTAAGCGATGACCTTCCCTCGTTGCATTAAAACGCAACCGAGGCCTTGATTTGAAGCATCGCAATAAACGGTAAAGTCATCGTCACCTTCCGGAAGCGATAGAATCGGTGCACGGCAAAGTTTATTCTTCAGAGTTTGGAAGGCTTCCTCTTGATCTCGTCCCCACACGAAGGGTTCTCCCTTCTGAGTCAGAGTGGTCAAAGGCAAGGCAATCCTGGAGAAGTTTGAGATAAATCGGCGGTAGTAACCAGCCAATCCAAGAAATGAACGGATTTCGGTAGGTGTTTTAGGCGCTACCCAATTTCTGATGGCTTCTACCTTGGCAGGGTCGACGTGTATGCCGTCGACATTGATAACATGTCCCAAGAATTGAACTTCCTTTAGCCAAAATTCGCACTTGGAGAACTTGGCATACAGTTGTTCCTTCCTGAGAAGCTCCAAAATAAGCCTGAGATGAAGCTCATGATCGGTCCTCGAACGAGAATAAATGAGAATATCGTCTATGAAAACAATGACAAACTGGTCGAGATAGGGACGGCAAACGCGATTCATCAGATCCATGAAAATGGCGGGGGCATTGGTCATTCCAAAAGGCATAACCATGAACTCGTAATGACCGTAACGAGTTCGGAACGCAGTTTTCGGGATATCCTCTTCCAGAACACGCAATTGATGGTAACCAGAACGCAGATCGATCTTAGAGAAAAACGTAGCACCCTGAAGCTGATCAAAGAGATCATCAATTCTCGGTAACGGGTACCGGTTTTTGATGGTCAGTTTATTAAGCTCCCGATAGTCAATGCACATACGGAAAGTCCCATCCTTCTTTTTGACGAAGAGTACTGGGGCTCCCCATGGAGACGAGCTAGGGCGAATGAATCCCTTGCCAAGAAGTTCTTGAAGCTGATTCGATAATTCTTGAAGTTCCAGCGGAGCTAGACGATAAGGAGACTTAGCAACAGGGAGAGCACCAGGAATAAGATCGATACGAAATTCCACCTGCCTGCTAGGAGGAAGTCCAGGCAGCTCATCGGGAAAAACATCAGAAAATTCACGCACGACAGGGAAGTCCTGCAGTCTCTTGACGTTGGATTCCTTGAGAGTAACACGGGCTAGAAATGCGGGATACTTCTTTTGAAGGTACCGACTGGCTTTTAAGCAAGAAACGATTCTTAGGCATCCACCCGACCTATCCCCTTGAATGGTTAGAATTTCACCAGAAGACAGAGGGATACGAATAAGTTTCTCGGCGCAGATTACTTCCGCGCGATTGCTAGACAGCCAGTCCATTCCCACAACTAGATCGAAGCTTCCAAGACGAAAAGGTATAAGGTCAATACTGAACGATGTGGTGACAAGAGTAAGGGTGCAATATCGAATGACAGACCTCACTTGTGTGGACTCTCCACTAGCAAGTTCAACAACCAAGGCAGGTTCCAACTCGGAAATTTTTAATTTCAGCAAAGGAACCAATTCGCAAGAGACAAAACTCCTATCAGCTCCTGTATCAAATAGGACAGACACCCAATTGTTGTTAAGAGTAAACGTACCAGTAATAACATCGGGGTTTTGGCGTGCTTCGGCAGCTCCAATGGTGAAGGCCCTCCCGCGAGCCGGAGGAACGTTGGTGACGCGAGGGCATCGATTTCTGTAATGGTCCATCGCGCCACACTCGAAGCAGCCTCGAGCAGGGTTAGGCTGAGGGTTAGCATTCCCCACAGCCAATTGGTTGCCAGGACTCCTGCAGCGCTCCACCAGGTGTCCGAATCGTCCACAATTTGTGCACTTGCGGCACAACTCACTTGTTGGGTGATGATAAGAACATAAGTTGCACTTGGGATGCGGCCCAGTATATTCCTTTCTCGGTCTTCCCTGAACTGTTGCGGCTGAAACGGGGGCCATGGAGTTGATAGGCGTAGCACCAGTGATCGCAGTTAAGTAGGTCGCTTTCCGCTTCCTATTGTTCCCCTTTTTCGCTTTCCCATCGGAAGATTTGCCCTTATCCTGATGCAAAACACCGGACCTGAGCTGTTCCCTGGTCAAACGGGCAGTGAGATCGATCACTGCCTTAAGTGTAGTGGGGTCAACTGCAACCGCAATGCCCCTCATAGAGTCCGGAAGACCGCTGATGTATTGCTCGACAGCGCGTGAAGCTGGGGTAACCATGTGGGGCACCAATAGGGAGAGTTCATGAAATCTCTCCGTGTACTTCATGTGATCGGCGCCCTTCATCGTGTGCGCCCTAAACTCAGCCTCCAATTTCTGGAGTTCGGTTCTCGGAACGAACTCCTGCGTGACTAGCTCAACAAACTCGGCCCAGGGCAAGGCTAAGACCGCGTCTCGCCCCCTGGTTCTAATCTCGATATTCCACCACGTGAGAGCCCGTTTGTGGAACATACTCGCCGCGAATTTGACCCTGAGTTCATCCGGGCAAGAGCACATGTTGAATGAAGCTTCGACTTTCTCGAACCACTGGAGAAGACCAGCAGCTCCCTCGGATCCATTAAAGCTCGTAGGCCCAGTGTTAGTAAAAGCCTTATAGAGCCTGTCGGCCTGAAGAGTAGGATTCGGTTCTGGGGCTTGTGGCGCACCCGAGGTTCCTTCTTGCCTTAGGTTGTTAACCAGACCCGGAAGAACTGCTGCAATTTGCTGCGCTATGATGGCAGCGAGGTCAGCAGGGTCAGCATTGACGGACGAGCGACGAGGAGGCATTCTGAAAAAGAAAAAGAACGCGCAAGAATGATACCGGGAATAAGAATAACAGGATAAGGAATAGCCAAAGAATACATCGCTACAATAGACACAATTAAAGATGCAGCACATAAGCACATAGCAAGCACATAAGTGTGGGCGTGTGATAGTGATGCATGAATTATCTAGAGTTAAGGGTCCTAGGTTATAGTCTAGGTCGGTTTCCTAATTCCCTATAACCATTGGCTCTGATACCAATCTGTCACACCCCGGTCGTAATGGCGGAAAAACGAGGCGTGGCGACTAGGTCGTGATTGATTGAGCACAATAGTATAAAAGTCTAAATGCATAAACATAACCAAACTGTCAAATATTACATCATCCAGGTAACATGAAACAAATTGTTTTAATACAAAGTATCAAGTTTCCAAACAACTCCTAGCCTAGCCTTCATCTCTCTAAGGCCTCTATCAGCTATTAGCTACTTCCTGCTTCATTTCCTGAAAACATGTAATAAAACGTCAACTACAAAAAGTAGATGAGTGAATTCATAGGTTAACTAATACTGTAGTGATAAGCCCTACACAAGCATACTAGACTAAGTTGTAGGGGTTTATATATAGGGTGTACCATCGGCTAACCCACCACTCCTACAACTTATCCTACTATGCTTGGTATGCTTATCATCTCAACTGAATCTGCAAGAGTTTCGTATAAAGATTCCAATTATTGTTTCCATGCATGCAGGAGGAACGGTATCAAGGATATATGTATAAGATACCCAAGAATCATATGTAACCATGCCATGATGAAAAATGATAATGATGCATAATGATCACACAAGACCTGACATCGACCCCACACAAGACCACACTATGCTACTTGATTTCCTTGATGGTAACCCAAATCGATCACTTTGGGTACCATGAGAGAATTCTAAAGCGTACTTTAGTATCTCTTGGATTCCTAATCGATCACTTAGGAGATCCTTCGGATCCTTAATCGAACACTTAAGAGATCCTTCGGATTCTTAATCGAACACTTAAGAACCCCATAGGTCACGTGTATTCTAAATCGATCACTTTAGAATCCCACATCTAGTGACGGCCTGTCTACCAATCGACCACTTGGAGATCAAACCTATGCACTATTGTGACCTATATTGCCACTGTTCACACGATCACAAGACTGACCAATGAATAATGTGTTTTCATGATAAAGTATAACGGGTACATGACTTTGATTTCCAAACGTCCAATGTTCCCTAAACGCTGAGTGATTCCCATATTTACTCCTGAATATTTGATTATGCATACACAACTTCCGAGAAAGTTAAGGTACGCGTAACCTGCCATGATTACTTGTTTTCCCAATGTTCATTGTTTGCAAAAGATTTGTCAAGTGTTTATGATAAGTAATGTTTGAATAAATGTGTTTTGTCAAAACGTGTACATTTACCATGTTTTCACCCCCAATGATTTGAAAGGCTTTAAAAGAAAAATGGGGGCTATGAACTCACCTTGTTGACTAGGTGTGGTTGCTAGGGCGGTCGGGTGCTGTCAAACGTCGATCCTCTAAGTCTAGACAAGGACATAATAAGTTAACAACACAGTTTAAGTCTAAGAGTGTAAGCCTTACACGATCTCGAGCAAAAACTAGGTTTTAAAGACGAAACAGCTTGGTTCTGACCTGATTCGATCGAATAGGAACACATTCGATCGAATCGAAACACATTCGATCGAATAGACACACATTCGATCGAATAGACACACATTCGATCGAATAGAAACACATTCGATCGAATAGACACACATTCGATCGAATAGAAACACATTCGATCGAATAGACACTCATTCGGTCGAATGAGTTGGGGACCATTCGGTTGCTTTCCTATTCGGTCGACTGGACTGGTTCGATCGACACATTCGATCGAATGAACTGATTCGATCGACTGGTTCGATCGAATGAGTCTGATTCGACTCCTTCAAGCTGGGCGACGGAGATACCCACGGGTTTTCCAGATTTTCCAGATTTTTGACCCAAAATCGAAGTTTTTGACATGGAAATGCTCGGGATTGAAAGGGGTATCGATTCCTAGTACTTTTAAACACAAAAGCTTGCATTTTGACACCAAAAATGACGGTTTTTGACCAAGAACACACTTGACACAAAAGTCGGAGTTTTTGCTCGATTCGGGGCGGGTTTTGGTTGTAAAAACGTATGATTTTCAAGAAGATCTTACCGACAACAACGATAAACAGATTGGTGGACTCGAATCTTAGATTGGATGACTTTCTCTCACTACTCTCTCTCTAGAAGTGGGAGTGTTTGGGTGGGAAGTGTTGGTGGAAATGAAAGAGATGGTGTAAGAATACTTGATTTTCCGCTTAAATACTCGGGTGACTCGGGTTCGGGTTTAGGCTACCGACGGGTCAAGACTAGTCGAGTTCATAAGTTTTTTAAACAAACTAAAACTTTTTCAGCAAAACTTTTATAAACCATTTTCCGAATAATTATTTAAAATCTTTTTTTTTTTTTTTTTTTTTTTTTTTTTTTTTTTTTTTTTTTAATAAGAACATTTTATTTTTCAAAAGCATAAAAATTAATATTTTCCAGGCGTAAATGTCGTTTTATAAAATAAACATTTCAAATGATAAAAGCAGATTTCTCCAATGATATGGGTTCCGAACTTATCGTCCAGAACCCCAAAGTGTATAGTTTCCGATGATTCCTTGATTTTTGTCTACCAGTCAAATTCCAGGGCGTTACACCAGATTTCAACCGGCTTTTTCTCGATGCTTCTCTTTACTTGCCGCTCAATAATTGTTGTGTTATCCTGTATTTTTCCCGGATACTCCATCTCTATCTCTTTATCCACCAACTCATCGTACCCATCTTTCTCAGCCTCTCTACTAACTCTCTCCGAACCAAAAACCCTGTCACTACGAGTGTAGATGACTTTCAATTGAGCAGCCAAATTAGTTTGAGGAATAACAAAAAAATAACCCAGAAGCCTCTTTTCTAAACGACGAGAAATATCACCAATGGAACTTTGAAGGTCAAGTAACGATGATTGTTGATTCTTTAAAAGTAGGTCGTGCTCGGTGAACTTTTTCTATGTAGCTTGGTCTCTCTCCAGGATTTGCTTAATCATATCCTCTAATCGTCCCGTTACACCATTAGAAACGTGCACATTATTTTGAACATTAGTACCATTTTTATTGTTTTATTTGAAATACTAACCTTGATTTTAAGTATTTTGAAAGCCAGGTGGTGCACCGGACGGACGCCAATTAGAATTGATCTGATTCGGGTTCTTGTAGGTATTTCAACTCGAATTATTGTTACTGTTAAAAGCATTTGGGAACCTGTTTTGACTAGCAATAAAATCAACCTCTTGACTCATCAACGGACACTCCAAGGTACCATGTCCACCCCTAAAAAACTCACATTTGTGAACCTTGGCCTTGAGCTCCTTCACCTCTCTTATTAATGATTCCAAAGCAGCAGCCACACTAGTATCCATATTGGCCTGGTTCACACCTCGAGCAGATGAGGGTGTACTAGTAATGGGAGTGGAATTCCTGTGATATGGCCCTTTGGCGTATTCTTATAAGAAAAAATTTCAAACCTCTCGTTACATTCGGTGACATTTTCTTAGCCTTTAGATTTCCTCCCCCAGCCGTGTCGAAACGAACATGGGTTTCATAGTTCATCCCATTGTAGAACTTCTCAATGAGAGCCCATGGCATGTGTAACACCCCGTAACCGCAGCGGAAACGTAAACGGAATGCAACAGACACCTCCGATATCAACCACATTGTTTATAAAGAAAACTGAATACATTAATATACTTCAAATTACATTATCTCGTATTTCATTACCGTCTAGGTGATACACACATCATACCATACGATACATAATTCTATGTAATATAATGTATCCTAACATCCCACACGCAAATCTTACACACATCAAGCACTTAGCACGTAAGCAATCACTTCATCTTAGTTGTACCTGAAAAGCATGTGAGAAAACGGGTCAACTACGAATAGTTGGTGAGTTTCACAATTTGAGTAAACCTTGGTAAATCAATATCATAATATAATATTATCTTGGGACACTGTTAACCCAGTACTGTACCCTTTCCGGGGGCAATGTTAACCCAGAAACACCTCTTTGGACATCCGGGGACACTGTTAACCCAGTACTGTACCCATTCCGGGGGCAATGTTAACCCAGAAACACTTCTAGAGACATCTGGGGACACTGTTAACCCAGTACTGTACCCATTCCGTACGATTCCCGTACAATCAAATATTTATAAATAAATGCAAATCCATGCGTTCAGTATGTACTTAAACATTTCAATAGTAACATGCTTCTGCCCAGGGAAAATTTTTGAAACAATTCAGAAAAAGGGGCTCGTGAAACTCACCTTAGCACATGCAAGCAGGTAACAACAATCATTATCAGTTAACACGTCCAATCTGTAATATGATCCCTACGATCGTTACTATACAATCATTATTAATATAACTTTAACCGTGTTAACCGGTACATCTGGGGACACTGTTAACCCAGCACTGTACCCGTTCTGGGGGCAATGTTAACCCGGAAACACTTCTCCGGACTCAAGTTGTGATTTCGTTTAGAGTTCAATAGTCAAACTTAATATTAGTTCGTTTTCCCCGTTTTGCGTGCCTAGCACGGTTATCCGTTTTTACGTTTCAAAAATGAGTTTGGTCACACACGACCCGAAAATAGTGGTTGACTGATAATTTAATTAAGGTTGTGAAATTAGAGCTCGGTTTAGACGCCCTGATTGGCCGCGGGACCCGTTTCCGTCTTTAGTGCACCGGAAACTGTTAAATCGGGTAAAATTACTCAAATCATCCGAATTATTTTCGGATGATTCATTTTTACTTGTTTAACTCAATTATATGAAAATAGTTCATTTTTAGGGTTTTTATACACCGGTCAGCTCGTTTAGTCGAACTTTACCGGTTTACGCGTTTTAAGCTTTAAAAGTTTGTTTTTATCTTCTTTTTAGCACAAATAATTATCCGTTTAGTATCGGATCTTGAAATTTTGTACAAATCACTTTTTGACAGTGGGGAATTTTATAAAAATATTTCCAGAATTAATTTTTATATATAAAATTTATTTATCTATTTTTAAACACCATTTAAACACCAAATATGTCGTAAATACCAAACGACCTTAGAAAAATCCCAAATTTTTCCTGGATGTCCCCTGCCATCCACATAGTCCCCTGTAATTTTTCCAGAACCAAAATCTCTTTTTACATGCCGTTTTCACTAAAACAGAGCAAGAAAACCATAGAACTCGTTTAACCGAAAAGCCTACTTAGACTTCTCCAACTGACCTAAAATTTTGTGTGTAACTTATACATGTTATAAAAAGCTTATCTGAAAGTTTCCAGAATTGTTCATGATATTTACCAAATATTCATCCTTTGTCCAAAAATTACCAAAAATTCACAGAACTCTTATTTTCATGTGTAGAACATCCCTGTAAAATTTCATGACCCAACTCTTAACCGTCAACAATCTATCCAAGAACTCCAAAACCGAACATAAACCAAATATACCTTTCGTTTTCCGCAACTACAAGCTACAAACTCGTCTTTCCGCCTTATCTACCACTAAACACAGAGCCTACAACCAACATACCACAATACCAAGCAAGTTACACTCACAATCAAGCCTCTTACACTATAGTTTCGGTTATGATTCAAAAACAAAGATTTAAACCGTAAAAATTCGTTTTTGGTTTGTTTAACTCCTTTCTTGGACCAAGATCCCTTGTATAACCCGTTATACATCACTTGATCATGCAAGAATCGGTTTTCATCTTTGAAACCTCATTTTCTTGCAAATAAACTCAAGAAACGAAGATAGAAACGTATATAACTCGACTTTACCTCGTTGTTCTTGCTACAATATTCGGTTTTTAGTTCAATATGTTGAGAGAGAGTGAAGATTGTTGAATTGTTGATGTAAAAAAAAAGAAATGGAATGGGGTATAACCCTTATGTGGTCCGATCGGTCTTCAAGGGGGGTGGGGTGGGACCCACCTCTCCATTCTAGGCCACATGTTTGGATTTCGGATATCCGGATAATGTTTTGGATAATCTGGTTCAGTTCGTTTTTCGGTTAAATGTCTAATTCGGCTTAAAACGAGGTTAAAACGGTCGTTTTTCGGCTTAAAAATGAAATTTATATAAAACCTATTTAAAAACTTTAAAAACTTAAACCATGACATTTATTAACTTAAAACGTCATATTATTAATAATTGCGCATCTTTTTCGGCTTGATTGATCGTCTCTTGCTCGGTTTGGTATTAAAGGTTTCGTTTAACGTACCGACGTACCATTAAATCGAAAATTCTTTTTCTGTGCCGTACTTTACTTATCCCGAAGCATTAATGCTTCGTAAAATCACTAAATGTTATAGATATCGTCTATAATTGAACCCTCGATTCGTTCGGGTTTCAATAACTATCGATCGATTAATCGCATAATCAATACGATGAATTATATATTCACGTACAATCAATACAGCGAACCCTGTATTCTCGTATATTTACTATGGTAATTCATGTACCCGACATTAAATATGACGTAACTATTGTCTACCGGTTAGGGTATACCTGGTTTAGGCGGAATCGTTACATTCTCCCCCGTTAAGAAATTTCGTCCTCGAAATTTTACACGCCCACTATCCCCTTCGGAGAGAAAGGTGGGGGTTTTTCCTTCAGAATTCACCCTCGCGTTACCAGGTATAATCTGGTCCTCGCCGTGAATTCCACTTAATCTTAATCAATAAAGTTTGGTATGTCCAAACTGTTAAGTTTTCCCGTCTACTATCTCTACGAAATTATTTATGATAACAAGCATGTCTTCTATGAGTACCTCCATTACTAGTACTTTCGTTGCCTCATCGCTTTGGTACTTTTCAATCCGTATACATGGCAAAACATCATGTATAGTACTTAGCCCCTGGAGTACTTTAATCGATAAACTAAATGACCAAACATGGAGATAGTTTCATGAGGTCCAATATATCAAGGAGCTATTTTCGGTTTTGCCAAACCTCATATCACCTCTCTAAGGTGATGCCTTAAAAATGCCTTGTCACCTCTTTCCAGTGACAATGGTTTCCTTTGAATGTTGGCATAAATCCTTTGCCAATCACGCGCTGCTTTCAACTCATCTTAAATATTATAAATCCAATTGGTTGTTTCCCGAATCAATTCAAATCTTAAGGCTTGATTGACACCCATTTTCAATTTAACAAATTGGTGATAATTACTTCACCCATAGAAAGCTTCAAGCTCTCGATGCTTCCTTCCCCGCCTTCCAATCATGGAAGTAGGATGACTATTTCGATCTGAGATAATTGAAAATGGTACTCCACGACGAGATACCATTTCACTATCATGAATTTGGGCGAGAATTCATTGTGGTAATCGTCATAGATTGGAATGAAATGCGAGGATTGGTTAATCGATCCGCGATTACCCAATTTACCTCATGCCTTTGATATATCTTGGGAATTTGCGTCCCGAAATCCATTGTAATTTATTCCCACTTTCATTGGCGAATTTTCTGTCGTTGTGGCGTTCCCTAGGGTTTTCGGTGTGCAGCCTTATCTCTTGCATAACTTAAATATTCACCAACATACGTAACCATATCTTTCTCCACACTCGGCCATTAATAAATTCCTTTCAGATATTCGTAGCATCAATAGTCTAATCCGATCCCGGATGTATGGAATATTTCAATCTATGCGCTTCGTCCATGATTAATTCACGAAGGTCATGGAGGGTCGGGATCCAAACCCTGATTTTTGAAGTAGAGAATTTCGTCCACGCGCTGTTCGAAATTCTTCTCATTGCCGTAAAGTCCCTCCTTTTCCAATTGTTCCTCTTTCAACGCCTCACGTTGAGCGACTCGAATCAGGTCCGAAAGGTTCGACTGGACTATCATCCCCAGCGCTCGCACTCGCAATGGCTTAACCCGATCTTTCCTACTCAAGGCATCGGCTACGACGTTAGCCTTGCCGGGATGATAACGGATGTCACAGTCATAATCGCTTAAAACTCGACCCATCTTCGATGAATATGAGACTGCGGTCTCTTATCATCTATAAAATTTGTATATTTGCGTCGTACAAAGGATTATGAGTTGGGTAATGCTAAAAATTCTTCAATAAACTGTTGATAGTCTCCGGCTAGTCCTAAAAATTGGCGCATTTCCTTTGGCACCTTGGGTGACTGCCAATTTTAATGGTTTCTATCTTATTTGGATCTATGTGAAATCCTTGTTGCCTTACAACATAACCAAGGGATTATGCTTTCTGTATTCAAAGTCACATTTCGAAAACTTCGCGTATAACTCCTCTTGCTTTAACACTTCCACCATTTTCCTTAGACGTCGTTCGTGCTCTTCCTTACGTTGCAAATATATCAAAATATCATCAATGGATGCTATGACAAATTTGTCAAAATAAAGTTTACAGACTCGGTTCATGAGCTCCATGAACACTGCCGGCACACTTGTTAGCCCGAACGGCATAAATAAGAATTCATAATGGCCGTAACAAGTCCGAAACGCTGTTGTTGCAACGTCCTCCTCTTGGACTTTTCATTTGGTGATAACTATATCTAAGATCAATTTTCTAAAAATAAATCGCCCCTTGCAGTTGGTTAAATAGATCATTTACTTCGAAGAAGTGAATACCTATTCTTGAACGTCACTTTATTCAATTCTCCCTAATCAGTACATATCCTAACACTTCCGTCCTTCATTTCCCAAATAACACTGGTGCACCCCATGGTGACTAACTAGGTCGTATAAAACCTTATCCAACAATTCTTGTAATTGATTGGATAATTCTTGCATCTCGGACGGTGCAAGTCGGTAGTGTGCTTTAGCAACAGGGCCAGCTTGTGGTATTAAATCGATTCTGAATTCGACCTGTCAGGTTGGCGGTAATCCAGGAAGTTCTTATGGGAAAACTTGTGGAAATTCGCGTACCACCGGGATATCTTCTATATGTTTTCTTTTAAATCTGTGGCAATCACGTTTATTAAATACACCACGTCTTCTTGACGTAAATATTATAACATCTCCAGATGAGACTAGTGTGGTAACATAATACCGTACACTTTTCTCTGCATCTAATCGCTTCATCGTCCGAAAGAGAGCTTCTAGTCATCTTCTTTTCATATTTGATTTCAGCTTCATGTTGAGTTAGCCAATCCATGCTAACTATTACATCAAAACTTCTTAACTTTACTGGTCGTAGGTCAATAAGGAAAGGTTAATCGTTCAGAATAATAGGACAATTCCGAACAATTTAGTTAACCATTAGGGGTTTACCGTTAGCGATTCTACAGTATAGGGTTCTATAGTTTCACTAATCGGTATCTTTCCAAATGATAGGAGGTTAACAGGAACTAACTTCTATTGACGACCGTAAAAATATCACTGAAGCCTATTGATTTAAAACTACAACATACTCAATACCACCTTTGGATCACAACGTGCTTTATTCGGATTACTCACAAGAGCACGGCTCCTTGCTTGATCAGAGGTTGATGCTTGTCATGAGGTTTGTCTTCCAACGACACCTTGGTTCAACTTTGGGCAATTTCTCTTGAAACGTTCTGTACTGCCACCTTCATAGCAAGTACAACTGTTTGGCATAATTTGATTTCCTTGGATGGATTGTTATTGAAGCTGTTGGGTTCGGAGTGGTTGTACACGAATGGTTTGGGGTCGCCGGTTCACATGGCTTCAATTGGTTCTACAATTGGGGCATTACGTCCATCTTTACCACACCTGTGGCCTACTATCACTCGACATTCTTCTTCCTGCCGATAACCATATTTTCCACATTTAAGGAAGGACTCTTCATGCGGTTCATGTTTTCACACCAGAACTAGTCTTAGTATAATTCTGGGTTGTAGGTCATACCTACTTATTCGAGAGCCTATCTTGCACTATACCTTTATCATTTCTCTTCTTTAACACTCGATGTCTCATCTAACGTCCTTCCAGTCCGCTTCCCATAGAGTCAAATATATCTATGCTGGCTTGTGACACAACCCTTCCAAAGGTTGTATATTTTACAGGATTGACTATACTCCTTATCGATGGAGTTAGTCTCCAATATAGCGCTCACTTCGCTTAGTTTCAGGAGTAATTAGTCATGTTACCAGACATGACAATTCCTTCAAACGATTAGCGTGTTCTAAGTGATCAGCACATAACATTCCTATCTTTCATAGCTCAGTTTCCAGTCTCTGAACTTAATTACTCGAATAAAAGTGCTCTAGCACAAGAATTTTAAATTCCGACCATATCATCTGAGTAATAGTTTTCTAATTATAATTTTGTGCCATCGTGTTCCATCACGATACAACATAATCTACCAACATATCTGTAGCATATTTCACTACACAATGTTCTAGACCCTTACCAATATCCTTAACCAATTCGATCTTTTCTATCCACTCGCTAATCTATTCCTCCCTTTACCATCAGTAAACTATTAATAATTTCCTTAACACAACCAACAAACACATCCTTCATACCGGATCTAATTCATTACGACTACTATTCATGTTTAGTTTATAACTAATACTTGTAGTCATAATAGTATTCGGTGGGGGCATTGTCACTCTTAGTAATACCACTACGAATTAAAATATTCATATTCATGTGATTGCTCGATCTGTAATTCTGCGATCACATTTGCATTAACACTAGCAGTGATCTGTGATACGACATTCGGTATCATCATCTGCTATCTTTGAGCAATCAACTGTATCATATCAATCTCCATCATTGGAGTTACTCTTTTTATGTCATTCTGCCGTACTCATCCCGTACGCAGTAATCAATACTAATCTCACCGTATAACTCGTTACCAGCTCAATCATAACAGCAGGTATACATACACACCAAATATTATCATACATATTACACATACCAGTATCTAGTATATATGTCCCACAAATATAATAATATATAGACTTAACCTGACGTCGGTTAACGTTTAAATATGTTCCATAACCCTTGTCACCAACTGACATATAGATCTTTCTCAACAAAGATTATTGTTTAATATGCTTGATTTCAATATCCTTCTGCATATCAGCATAACCGATACATGCTCACCAAACGATTACGTACCTCGGAGTTATAATATCCGTGTCTATTTGTATATCCGGCATACACGGTATACCATCTACAAATGAACAACCAACTATGCTATAATGATTCCAACAACTCTTTTTGTGTGGGTAATCATTCTATTCTGGTATACATGGGTATAGGCATCTAACGGATGTAAGGTTAACATAGGGAGTTGCAAGGTTCAAGGTAATCCCGCAACATGGGCTGTCTTCAAATATTATCAATTACTATTATGGGAAACTCTACACTTGCTCAGTCACTGTCCTCAGGCGTTCTAGGTTTGCTAAAATCGGTAATTCTCGATCTGGAGGTGGTATGTCTCATACGTTTGAGAGTGAGAAATACATATATATATTTCTATATATTATTTTTATCTGCTGATTTATTATCAAATTTATTATTATTATTATTATTATTCTATTTTATTTATTTATTTATTTATTTATTTACCTTAATGGAATAAGAATGGGTTCAGGTACAGGTCCGTTCGTACGTGAGGGTCGTCGGTTCGGGTGAACATAGGGGGTTATTAGGATATACGGTACCGGTGTTGGTAGGGTAAGGAATTTATCAATTTTGGATAGGAGTGACGGTTACTAGATATTTCTGGTTAATGTCAAACAGGAGATCTAACTTGGTACTATCATAACTATAGCCCGATAAGTCTGAATTATCATCAACCGATGCTCCAGGAATTTCAGTATCCTCGGTACTTTTTATTATTTCATCCCCCGGTTCCTTATCCGGGTCCTATTTCTCAATACATGTCCCCACAAGATATGTACATATATATATATACACACATTAGCACGCATAAATAATATTATATACTTTACACATATGTTGCCATTTTTACCTATTAATGTACTCCGTGACTTCCCCTGAATTCCCTCGTGCGGACAAGTCTGTTATTATGTTCCGGACCATAATAACTCACTTGTCCATCCAAGTTCATCCAGATCTCGTCACTATAAATTATTAGTTGATATTCAGATCCTATAATACTTGAGCTACTGGTTATATTTTAGGTATCTTTTAAAGACATCCTAATTCTTTATAACCAATGGCTCTGATACCAAGTTCTGTAACACCCCGTAACCGCAGCGGAAACGTAAACGGAATGCAACAGACACCTCCGATATCAACCACATTCATAAAGAAAACTGAATACATTAATATACTTCAAATTACATTGTCTCGTATTTCATTACCGTCTAGGTGATACACACATCATACCATACGATACATAATTCTATGTAATATAATGTATCCTAACATCCCACACGCAAATCTTACACACATCAAGCACTTAGCACGTAAGCAATCACTTCATCTTAGTTGTACCTGAAAAGCATGTGAGAAAACGGGTCAACTACGAATAGTTGGTGAGTTTCACAATTTGAGTAAACCTTGGTAAATCAATATCATAATATAATATTATCTGGGGACACTGTTAACCCAGTACTGTACCCTTTCCGGGGGCAATGTTAACCCAGAAACACCTTTTTGGACATCTGGGGACACTGTTAACCCAGTACTGTACCCATTCCGGGGGCAATGTTAACCCAGAAACACTTCTAGAGACATCTGGGGACACTGTTAACCCAGTACTGTACCCATTCCGTACGATTCCCGTATAATCAAATATTTATAAATACACGCAAATCCATGCGTTCAGTATGTACTTAAACATTTCAATAGTAACATGCTTCCGCCCCGGGAAAATATTTGAAAACAATTCAGAAAGAGGGGCTCGTGAAACTCACCATAGCACATGCAAGCAGGTAACAACAATCATTATCAGTTAACACGTCCAATCTGTAATATGATCCCTACGATCGTTACTATACACTCATTATAAATATAACTTTAACCGTGTTAACCGGTACATCTGGGGACACTGTTAACCCAGCACTGTACCCGTTCTGGGGGCAATGTTAACCCAGAAACACTTCTCTGGACTCAGATTGTGATTTCGTTTAGAGTTCAATAGTCAAACTTAATATTAGTTCGTTTTCCCCGTTTTGCGTGCCTAGCACGGTTATCCGTTTTTACGTTTCAAAAATGAGTTTGGTCACACACGACCCGAAAATAGTGGTTGACTGATAATTTAATTAAGGTTCTGAAATTAGAGCTCGGTTTAGACGCCCCGATTGGCCGCGGGACCCGTTTCCGTCTTTAGTGCACCGGAAACTGTTAAATCGGGTAAAATTACTCAAATCATCCGAATTATTTTCGGATGATTCATTTTTACTTGTTTAACTCAATTATATGAAAATAGTTCATTTTTAGGGTTTTTATACACCGGTCAGCTCTTTTAGTCGAACTTTACCGGTTTACGCGTTTTAAGCTTTAAAAATTTGTTTTTATCTTCTTTTTAGCACAAATAATTATACGTTTAGTCTCGGATCTTGAAATTTTGCACAAATCACTTTTTGACAGTGGGGAATTTTATAAAAATATTTCCAGAATTAATTTTTATATATAAAATTTATTTATCTATTTTTAAACACCATTTAAACACCAAATATGTCGTAAATACCAAACGACCTTAGAAAAATCCCAAATTTTTCCTGGATGTCCCCTGCCATCCACATAGTCCCCTGTAACTTTTCCAGAACCAAAATCTCTTTTTACATGCCATTTTCACTAAAACCGAGCTAGAAAACCATAGAACTCGTTTAACCGAAAAGCCTACTTAGACTTCTCCAACTGACCTAAAATTTTGTGTGTGACTTATACATGTTATAAAATGCTTATCTGAAATTTTCCAGAATTTTTCATGATATTTACCAAATATTCATCCTTTGTCCAAAAATTACCAAAAATTCACAGAACTCTTATTTTCATGTGTAGAACATCCCTGTAAAATTTCATGACCCAACTCTTAACCGTCAACAATCTGTCCAAGAACTCCAAAACCGAACATAAACCAAATATACCTTTCGTTTTCCGCCACTACAAGCTACAAACTCGTCTTTCCGCCTTATCTACCACTAAACACAGAGCCTACAACCAACATACCACAATACCAAGCAAGTTACACTCACAATCAAGCCTCTTACACTATAGTTTCGGTTATGATTCAAAAACAAAGATTTAAACCGTAAAAATTCGTTTTTGGTTCGTTTAACTCCTTTCTTGGACCAAGATCCCTTGTATAACCCGTTATACATCATTTGATCATGCAAGAATCGGTTTTCATCTTTGAAACCTCATTTTCTTGCAAATAAACTCAAGAAACGAAGATAGAAACGTATATAACTCGACTTTACCTCGTTGTTCTTGCTACAATAGTCGGTTTTTAGTTCAATATGTTGAGAGAGTGAAGATTGTTGAATTGTTGATGTAGAAAAAAACAAATGGAATGGGGTATAACCCTTATGTGGTCCGATCGGTCTTCAAGGGGGGTGGGGTGGGACCCACCTCTCCATTCTAGGCCACATGTTTGGATTTCGGATATCCGGATAATGTTTTGGATAATCTGGTTCAGTTCGTTTTTCGGTTAAATGTTTAATTCGGCTTAAAACGAGGTTAAAACGGTCATTTTTCGGCTTAAAAATGAAATTTATATAAAACCTATTTAAAAACTTTAAAAACTTAAACCATGACATTTATTAACTTAAAACGTCATATTATTAATAATTGCGCATCTTTTTCGGCTTGATTGATCGTCTCTTGCTCGGTTTGGTATTAAAGGTTTCGTTTAACGTACCGACGTACCATTAAATCGAAAATTCTTTTTCTGTGCCGTACTTTACTTATCCCGAAGCATTAATGCTTCGTAAAATCACTAAATGTTATAGATATCGTCTATAATTGAACCCTCGATTCGTTCGGGTTTCAATAACTATCGATCGATTAATCGCATAATCAATACAATGAATTATATATTCACGTACAATCAATACAGCGAACCCTGTATTCTCGTATATTTACTATGGTAATTCATGTACACCCGACATTAAATATGACGTAACTATTGTCTACCGGTTAGGGTATACCTGGTTTAGGCGGAATCGTTACAGCATGACATCATTCTGTGAAGAACGAGACATCATATTTTGAAAGCCCTCCCAATCTTGACAATACGGCTCATCCGACTCCATGTGAAAGGAGTGGATTTTATCACGAAGGTGAGTTGCTTTAGCCGGTGGGATGTATTTCTTGATGAATACTGAACGTTGTTGGTACATGTGTGTCAGTAGTTCATAGTCTAGCATTTGTAATCGAGTCTGTAATGTAATTATGTTTATGATTATGTTTATGTTTTTGTATGTGCGAAGTTGTCAACAAGTTCGCTTAGGCGAACTTGTCAAACAAGCGAAGTTGTCAACAAGTTCGCTCAGGCGAACTTGTTGAACAAGCGAAGTTATAGACAACTTCGCCTGAGGCGAAGTTGTCGTGCTTATATAAACTGTTCGCTGTAACAGTTTGGGTGTTGATCAGTTAAGCGTTTTGAGAGCCAGTGTATCAGTGAGTTACGTGTTTTAGAGTCTGTAATAGTGACCTCGAGTCACGGGTTCGGTTATCAATATAACGTGTTCGTTCATTGCTCGTGTGTTTGATTATATACATATTCTGCACTCGTATCTACCTACGCAGGGATTCCGCACCTGCGCAGATAGCGACATCCTGTGTACGATCCGTCCAGGAGCCTACAATTGGTATCAGAGCCATCGGCTCGATTGTGAGGTTCGGGATTTCACGCGGGTGTAGAAAACGTCTCGTTTGACCTATTCGCGGGACGTGTTATTATTGGGATTGTGTTATACTCGTGTTTGACAGTCATTTTCAAGCCATTACATCGATCGGAAACTGCTAGATTGACGAAATCAGATCTGAACAGTTTCCTTGTTCATCGGGCGAAGTTACCGTTCTTCAGGCGAAGTTGCCGTCACTGGAAGTAGGGTTTCGGCGAAGATATAAGGATTAAGCGAAGTTAACCACAACTTCGCCTACCTCATAAGTTCGCCAAAGCGAAGTTATCCTCAACTTCGCTTACCTCCCAAGTTTGCTTACCTCCTAAGTTCGCTCATTCTAAGCGAAGTTATTCTTAACTTCGCCCAGTCAAGCGAATTTAAGGCCCAGCGAAGTTACACTTTCCAGCGAAGTTAACTTTCAAGCGAAGTTATTCTTAACTTCGCCTACTGTGCTGTTTGGAAGATTTTTTTTTATTTTCGGGTTTTCGGGTTTTCGCAAAGATGTCGTCAATTAACATCTCCGATTTAGTCAAAATGGAAGTAGAAGCGGGGTCAGCCACTAAGGCCCCGAGGTTGATGAAAGGAACTGACTTCGTGGCATGGAAGGACAGATTCATCCAATACATTAAATATCAGGATGCAAAAATGTGGGTGTGCATCCAGGATGGATATATCCCCCCAACTATGCAATACGAAGGTCGTGATGTGGTTAAGAAGTACAGCAAAATGGAGGACGAAGAAAAGAAAATGTATGAGGCCGAGAGCAAGGCCCATGCAGCTATAACTATGGCACTTCCTCAAGAGGTTCTCCACACTTTCAGAAAGTACACTTCTGCGAGAGAGCTTTGGGATGCTCTTGAAAATAGATTCGAGGGGAACGTGGGTATCCGTGCAACAAAGATCAAACTTTTAAAGACCCAGTTCTCTGTCTTCAAATATTTGAAGAACGAATCACTGGATGATATTATCACCAGATACTATCATCTAATGACAGAGCTTAACAATTATTCGATTGCTTACCGAGAAGAAGAGATCGTTGAAAAGCTTCTCGATGCTCTCCCACCGAAGTGGGAAATGTACACCGTTCTTATGAGGGAAGACAGAGACGTTCCTAATTATGATCTGGAAACGGCAGTAAACAAGCTCAGAACTTATGAGCTTAATATGGTTCGAAAAGAAACACCAACAGATCAGATACAAGACCCTGGTATGTATGGTGCAAAGGTTAACTCAGGCTCAAGTTCGAGGCCTGAATCTGCTGCTTTTTACTCAAAAGGGGAGTCAGGTCCTGACTCTTCTCATGAAGGAAACGTTTCTATGAACTTGAACGGTGATGTCTGTTTCGTTGCTGGAGGATCAAGTACTTCAAAGCCTCAAGCATCCACAAGTGGTTTCTCTGCCAATGCCTCAAGCAATAATTATTCCAAGATGCCTATGAGTGTAAAATCTGCTGAAGAGCAGTTTGCAGTCTATGCATCATTTATTGCTTCCTACGAAAACTACATCCAGGGGAAGATTGTGGACCCTGCTGTTCTGGATGAGGATTACGACCAGATCGATGCTGATGATCTGGAGGAGATGGATTTGCAATGGCAAATGGCAATGATTGTGAGGCGAGTTAAACGGTTTATGAAGAAAACTGGGAGAAAGTTTGTTGGTGGTAGGCCTGGATTCGACAAATCTAAGGTAAGGTGCTATAATTGTCAACAATACGGGCACTTTGCCAAAGAATGTAGAAATGAGAGGGTTGAACGAGGACAAGGTCGGCCTACACAACACTTTGGAGTTAACAGAGAGATTAATGCCATGTTGACCAGAGAAGCAGGTGAGTACAACTGGAACCTGCATTCAAATGAATCTGGTGAGCAGGCGAACATGGCTGAGGCTGAAGTTGAAGAATGTGAGAAGGTTGATGGAAATGAGTAAGCTACTGAAGAAGAAACAGCTTTCATGGCAGATGACAAGGATAATCGCTCCGAGGTAAGTAATAAGAATATTTGTACTAATTGTGAGAAATTGTCTGAGCAACTAACAACAATAACTGATCAGTACGTCCGTTTAGATGCTGATTTAAAACTATTAAAGAAGATCACCATTTTACGAAAGCAAGAGAAAAACAGTTATAAAATTAAAATAAAAGCATGTGAAAAAGACATTCAAAGCTTAAAAACTAAACTTGCTGAGAAAATTGAAATAATTGATCTTAGTTATGAAGTTTTAGAAGAAAAAACTAAATTGATTGCTGATCGGGATAAACAAATTGCTGACCCACCAGGTGAAGGTGGTGGAACTGAACCGCAAACTTGAGCAGTTCAGGAATTCCTCGGCCATCCTTGATCACCTCGTGAGTGATCAAGGTACCTCTGCAAAGAGGGGAGGAATCGGTTATCACGAGGTTCAACCACCCTTTAACCACAACTATACTTATAATCCGAGTGTGTCAGAAATCTGTTGATTTCAAGGTTTACTCAGACAACTCCCATCAAGGTTACAACTATAGAACCAAGTGTTAGCTATAGGCGAAACGAGTTCGCCTGTTTCAAATGTGAAAGTTTCTGTCTCGAGTCCAGTCTCATCGGAATCGGATAAGTTGTCTGAATCTGGTCAGACAAAAGAGAAGGTTGGGTTACCCACCGTGGAGATAAAAATGAAATTTCTAAAAAGAGTTCTCCACTCAATCGTACGTCCCACCTTATGTGAGACGAACGGCTGGTAACACTGCCTCTACATCCAAACCAACGTTTGACAAGAAAAGGAGAGTCGGTGTTGCTTTCGATGTAACAAATTGGGACATCTAGTTGCAGATTGCCCTCTGAAGCCGAGATTCAGAGGTGTGAGGCCAAATAAAACTGAGGATAAGCGTCATTTTGTTACTGCTAAAAATGAAAACTTTTCAAAGTGCCAAAATGTAACTAATTCAAGTTTTATAAAAAACAAACCTCAGTTTTTCAACCAAACCACAAGATATAACACTTTCAATTCATATAGGTTTGGGAGGCATTACACACAATCTGCAAGGAGATTTCCTAACAGGACTTACAGAAATTATCCTGATGCTAACTTGAGAAAGCCAGGGTACGGGACGTATCGATCCAAGACCAATTGGTCTTGGGTCCCAAGATTCTAACTCTTAGTTTTATTATGCAGGAACAGTTGAACAGGGCTGCCAACAGTCTTTGGATTGTAGATAGCGGCTGATTCCCGGCACCTGACGGGCAACAAACACTTGTTGCAAGACTTAAAACCTGTTCAGGTGCAAGAGTTAGTTTTGCTGGTGAGAGCGGAGGAAGGATTACTGGTAGAGGAACAGTGTCAAATGTAAGGATGACACTTGAGAATGTGAACTTTAGTGGAGGAATTAAAGCACAATCTGCTGAGTGTGTCGCAGATTTGTGATAAAGATTACACTGTCCATTTCACGAAGAACGAAGCGATCGTATTTAAAGCCTGTTTTCAGATACCAGACGAATGGATAGTTATGAAAGCTCCACGTGAAACGAATACATATGTGATGGACATGAGGTCTACTGAAATGGCCACCGGAGATCTTGTTTAATGACAAAAGCAAGCGAATCAGAATCAGAATTGTGGCACAGGAGAATGGGACATATTCCATCTTCGGAAGATGAACATCATTGTCAAGATGGGCTTGTGATGGGCGTTCCCTTAAAAAGTTTTAACTTTGAAGACAAATGTATAGACATGCAAGAAGGGAAAGCAACACAAGAAATCACATCTTCACCAAGAAAATTAACTCTATTGCCGGTACTTCTAGAACTACTTCATATGGATCTCTTCGGTCCCGTGAATGTAAAAAGTCTAGGAGGTACATCTTACTGCTTGGTGATCACTGATGACTACTCGGATAATCGTGGGTATACTGAAACGAAAGATGAGACGGCTCAAATGGTGAAGAATCTAATTACAAAAGTTGAGAACGTCATGAGTAAATCAGTTAAGTACATCAGAAGTGACCAATGGGACAGAGTTCAAGAACTTTGAAATGGAAATCTTCTGTCTCAGAAAGGAATTGAACATCAAATACAGCGCTCCGTATACTCCGCAAACAGAATGGAGTGGCTGAAAGGAAGAACCGAACGTTAATTGAAGGAGCCAGAACTATGCTGGCAGACTCGAAGCTTCCTGTGATGTTCTGGGCTGAAGCAGTTGCTACAGCCTGCTATGTTCTGAATAGGGTGTTAACCGTTAAGAGACTTGGAAAAACATGTTACGAGCTTATGCATGGAAGGAAGACCAACTTGTGCGGTCTTGAAACCATTCGGGTCTCCTTGTTCGATTCTGAAGACTAATTCGAAATTTGGTGAAGTAGCCGTGAGGGAATCCTAGTCGGTTATGTTGTTGGGACTCCCAACAGACGGTCTTCAATACGTCGACTTGCAAGGTGGAGGTGGTTTGTAACACCGACATTACTAGTTACAATCGCCAATACCAAGCAATGGACCTGCTGAGCTTTTCGACTATGTTAAGCTTTTTAGTCGTTATAACGTACCTGATTTGGAAATTTCTGAAGAAGACGAAAGAGCTGTGACGAAGATGATACTTGATGAGGAAGAGAATCTATTGCAACGACAGCTTATTGAGAAAAGTCAACCTTCCACATCAAACACTTTTGATACCCCTGCTTCCTAACCTGAAGAAGAGTTTA